>NW_023330140.1:279089-403752 GCF_011100685.1 Canis lupus familiaris
TCCAAGAGGCCACGTGGGGACCTGAGTCACCAGGTATGTGTGAGGCCCAGGTGGCCATCCCACTCACCAGTTCCAGGTGAGGCCAACCTGCAGGCCAGAGTCTCCAGATTCCAGGTGAGGCCCTAGTGGGGACCAGAGGTCACCAGGTAATGTGAGTCTACAAGAACACCACAGTCACCAGGTCCAGGTGTGGTTCATGTGTGAACGAGAACACCAGGTCCAGGTGAGACCCAGGTGGGGACCACAGTAACTAGGTCCAGATTGAGGCCTAGGTGGGGGGACCAGAGTCATCAGGACCAGTTGAGGCCAAAGTGTGGTGCAAAGTTACCATGTACAGGTGTGGGCAAGGTGCGGAACAGAGTAACCATGTCCCATTGATGCCAGGTGGGAAAAGAGTCACAAGGTCCAGACGTGGCCTAAGTGAGGAGTAGATTCACCAGGTCCTGTTGAGGCCCAGTTGAGGACCAATATCTCCAGCTCCAGGTGAGTCCCAGAGGGGAACCAGTGTCACCCGATTCTGGTGATATCCAGGTGGGGACCAGAGTAACCACGTCAGGGTGAGGCCCAGAGGGGGACGAGAATCACTAGGTCAAGGTGAGGCCCCGATGTGGAACTGAGAAACCAGGTCCCATGATGCCCATATGAGGACCTGAGTCACCAGGTCCAGGTGAGGGTCCCTGTGGGAACCACTCACCTCGTCCAGGTGAGGCCCAGGTGGGACCATAGTCAGCATGTCCAGGTGAGGCCCAGGTATACATGAGAGTATCCAGGTCCCAATGATGCCCAGGTAAGGACCAGAGTCTACAGGTCCAGGAGAGGCTCAAATATGGATCAGAATCATTGTGCTTCAGCTGAGGCCAGATGGAGACCACAGGAACTAGGACCAGGAAAGCCCAATAGGGGAACCAGAGCCACGAGATCCAGGTGAGGACCAGGTGGGACACACAGTCACAAGATCCAGGTGAGGCACAGGTGGGAACAGGATTCACCAAGTCCATGTGAGGCCCAGCTGGCGACCAGATCCAGGTGCGGACCTGCTAAGGACCAGATTCACCAGGCCCAAGTGAAGCCCAAAGGGTGACCAGAGTCACCAGGTAAGGGTGAGGCCCAGAGGGGAACCAGAGTAACCAGTTAGTTTGAGGCCCAGAATGGGACCAGAGGTCCCTGGTCAAAGTGAGCCCAGGTGTGGAATAGAGTATCCAGGTCCCAGTGATACCTAGGTGAGGACCAGAGTCACTAGGGCCATGCAGGCCCAGATCAAGAACAGAACCTCTAGGTCCTGGTGAGGCATAGAATAAGACCACAGTCACCAGTATCAGGTGAGCCCCTTGTGGGAACCAGAGCCGTCTATCCAGATGAGTCCCAGGTGATGTGAGGCCCACGTGAGGAACAGATTCATCAGGTCGAATTGAGGCATAGCTGTGGACAAGAGTCACCTGGTCTGGGTGTGGCCTAGGTGGGGCAAGATTCAGCCGTTCTGAGTTAGGTCAAAGTGGGGAAGAAAGACACCAGGAACAGGTGAGTGCAAACTGAGGACCAGAGTCTCCAGATCCAGGTGAGGTCCATGTTGGAAAGAGAGTCACCAGGTCAAGGAGAGGTCCAGGGGGGACCAGAGTCACCAGGTCCAGCAGAGGTGCAGTTGGGGACCAGAGTCACCAGATCCAAGTGAAGTCCAAGTGGGGACCAGAGTCACCAGATCCAGGTGAAGCCCAGGTTGGGACCAGAGTCCCTAGGTCCAGGGTAGTCTCAGGTGCAGACCAGAATCACCAGGTCCAGGTGAGGTGCAGGTGGAAACCACACTCACTAGGTCCCGGTGAGGCCCTGGTGGGGACCAGAGTCACGAGGTACATGAGAAGCTAGAAACACTGCAGCCACCAGGTCCACATGATGTCCATGTGGGAACGAGAATCACCAGTTACAGGTGAGGACCAGGTGGGGATCCGACTCACCATGTCCAGGGGAGACCCTGGTGGGAACCAGTGACACCATGTCCAGGTGTGGCCCAGGTGAAGACCAGATTTAATAGTTCCGGCTGTGTCACTGTTAGTGAACAGTGTAACCATATCCTGATGCTACCCAGGTGGGTACCAGAGACACCAGGTCCTGGTGAGGGTCAGGAGGGACCAGAGACATGAGGTCCAGGTGAGGTTCCAATGGGAAACACAGTCACCAGGTTTAGTGAGGCCATGCTTAGGATCAGAGTCACCATTTACAGGTGAGGCCCAGGTGGAGCCAGAGTCACCTGGGACAGAAGAGGCCAAAGTCAGGACCAGAGTTACAAGGATCAGGTCAGCCCCAGTGGGGAATAGAGTAACCATGTCTCGATGATGCCCAGGTAGAACCAGAGTCACCAGGTCCAGATGAGGCGCAGGTGGGGAGCGTATTCACTAGGTCCTGGTGAGGCCCAGTTGAGGACCAGAATGCCCAGGTCTAGTTGAGGCCTAGAGGGGAACCAGATTCACCTGGTCTTGGTGATATCCAGATGGGGACCAGAGTCACCATGTCAGAGTGAGGCGCAGAGGGGATCCAGAGTCATCATGTCCAGGTGAGGCTCAGTTTTGGAACACAGTATCCAGGTCATAATGGTCCACAGGTGAAGACCAGAGTCACCAGATCTGGGTGAGGCCCACATAGCATCAGACGCACCAGTACCAGGTGAGGTCAAGAAGGAGTCCACAGCAATCAGGCCCCGGTAGGGAACAAATTCACCTGGACTGGGTGAGGCCCAGATGGGGAAAAGATTCACCAGGTCCAGGTGATTCCCAGGTGGTGACCAGAGTTACCAGTTCCGGCTGAGGACCAGGTAAGGACCAGATTCACCAGGTCCAAGTGAGGCCCACGTGGGGACCTGTGTCACCGGTATGGGTGAGGCCCAGACGGCAACCCCACTCACCAGGTCCAGGGGAGTCCAACAGTCGGGCCATGCAGAGGAACCTTGTCCCAATAATGCCCAGGTAGGGACCAGAGTTACCAGTTGCAGGTGAGGCCCTAATGGGGACCGGAGTCACCAGGTAAATGTGAGTCTACAATAACACCCGGTCAAAAGGTCAAGGTGTGGTTCATGTGGCAACAAGTGTCACCAGGTCCAGGTGAGACCCAGGTGGGGACCACAGTCACCAGGTCCACATTGAGGACTAGGTGGGGGACCAGAGTCATCAGGACCAGTTGAGGCCAAAGTGCGGAGCAAAGTTATCATGGCCAGGTGAGGCCCAGGTGGGGAACAGAGTAACCATGTCCCATTGATGCCAGGTGGGAAAACAGTCACAAGGTCCAGACGAGGCCTAAGTGAGGAGTAGATTCACCAGGTCCTGTTGAGGCCCAGTTGAGAAGCAGCGTCCGCATCTCCGTGTGAGTCCCAGAGGGGGACCAGAGTCACCCGGTTCTGGTGATATCCAGCTGGAGACCGGAGTCACCACGTCAGGGTGAGGCCTAGAGGGGGACGAGAATCACTAGGTCCAGATGAGTCCCCGATGTGGAACTGAGAAAACAGGTCCCATGATGCCCATATGAGGACCTGAGTCACCAGGTCCAGGTGAGGTCTCTGTGGGAACCAGGCACCTCGTCCAGGTGAGGCCCAGGTGGGACCACAGTCACTAGGTCCAAGTGAGGCCCAGGTATATAAGTGAGTATCCAGGTCCCAATGAGGCCAGGTAAGGACCAGAGACAACAGATCCAGGATAGGCCCAAATATGGATCAGAGTCATTGTGTTCCAGGTGAGGCCAGATGGAGACCACAGGAACCAGGTCCAGGAGAGCCCAATATGGGAACCAGAGCCACCAGATCCATGTGAGTTCCAGGTGGGAACACAGTCACAAGGTCCAGGTGAGGCGCAATTGGCAACAGGATTCACCAAGTCCAGGGTAGGCCCAGGTGGCGACCAGTCACCACAACCAGGTGCGGACCAGCTAAGGTCCAGATTCACCAGGCCCAAGAGAAGTCAAAGGGGTAACCAGAGTCACCAGGTAAGGGTGAGGCCCGGAGGGGGAACCAGAGTAACCAGTTTAGTTTGAGGCCCAGAATGGGACCAGAGATCCCTGTTCAGAGTGAGGCCCTGGTGTGGAATAGAGTATCCAGGTCCCAATGGTGCCTGGGGGAGGAACAGAGTTACTAGGGCCATGCAGGCCTAGATGGGGAACAGAATCACCAGGTCCTGGTGAGGCATAGATTAAGACCACAGTCAGCAGTATCAGGTGAGCCCCTTGTGGGAACCAGAGCCACTCTATCCAGCTGAGTCCCAGGTCCATGTGAGGCCCACGTGAGGACCAGATTCATCAGGTCGAATTGAGGCATAGCTGGGGACAAGAGTCACCAGGTCTGGGTGCGGCCTAGGTGGGACAAGATTCAGCAGTTCTGAGTTAGCTCAAAGTGGGAACAAGAGTCAACAGGTCCAGGTGAGGCCAAACTGAGGACCAGAGTCACCAGGTCCAGGTGAGGTCCAGGTGGGGACCAGTGTCATCAGATCCAGGTGAAGTCCAGGTGGGGACCAGAGTCACGAGATCCAGGTGAAGTCCAGGTGGGGACCAGAGTCACTAGGTCCAGATGACGCCCAGGTGAGGACCAGAGTTACCAGGTACACGTGAGGCCCGGTGGGGATCAGAGGCAACAGGTCCATGTGAGGCCGGCTTAGGGACCATGGTCAACAGGTCTACTTGAGGCCCAGGTGTGGAACACAGTAAGCAGGTCCAGGTGAATCCCCAGTGGTGTCAAGAGTGACCACGTCCAGGTGAGGCCCAGGTGGGGACCAGGATCATCAGGTGTCGGGGAGGCCCTTGAAAGAACCAGAGTCAACAGTTCGAGGTCAGGCGCAGGTGGCAACAAGGGTCAGCAGGTACAAGTGAGGCCAAAGTGTGGTTCACAGTCACTAGGGCACGGTGAGACCCAGAGGGGGACCAGAGTCACCTGGTCCAGGTGAGGCCCAGTTGAGTACCAGTTTCACCAAATCTGGTTCGGCTTAGAAGGGTACCGGAATCACCTATTCGAGGTGATATCCAGATGGGGACCAGAGTCACCAGGTCAGGGTGAGGCCCAGAGTGGTTCCAGAGTCATCGGGTCCAGGTGAGGCTCAGATGTGGAACTGAATCACCAGGTACCAATGATGCCCAGGTGAGGAACAGAGTCACCAGTTTTGGGTGACTCGCAGATAGGATCAGAGTCACCAGTTCCAGGTGACGCCAAGAAGGCGTCCACAGCAATCAGGTCCAGGTGGTGAAGAAAGTCACCAGGACTTGGTGAGGCCCAGATTTGGACCAGATTCACCAGGTCCAGGTTATTCCCAGGTGGTGACCAGAGTCCTCGGGTCTGGAAGAGGACCAGCTAAGGACCAGATTCAACAGGTCCAAATGAGGCCCACGTGGGGACCTGAGTCACCAGCTATGTGTGAGGCCCAGGTGGCAACCCCAATCCCCGGGTCCAGGTGAGGCCAACCTGCAGGCCAGAGTCACCAGATGCAGGTGAAGTCCAGGTGGGGACCAGAGTCACCAGATCCAGGTGAAGCACAGGTGGGGACCAAAGTCAATAGGTCCAGATTAGGCCCAGGTGAGGACCAGAGTTACCAGGTACACGTGAGGCCCCGGTGGGGATCAGAAGAAACAGGTCCATGTGAGGCCGGCTTGGGGACCATGGTCAACAGGTCTACTTGAAGCCCAGGTGTGGAACACAGTAAGCAGGTCCAGGAAGTCCCCGGGGGTGACAAGAG
This sequence comes from Canis lupus familiaris, assembly GCF_011100685.1. Classification (NCBI taxonomy): domain Eukaryota; kingdom Metazoa; phylum Chordata; class Mammalia; order Carnivora; family Canidae; genus Canis; species Canis lupus. Next base: position 284,786 of record NW_023330140.1, read on the forward strand.
TCACCACGTCCAGGTGAGGCCCACGTGGGGACCAGGATCACCAGGTACAAGGGAGGCCGTAGAAAGAACCAGAGTCAACACTTCGAGGTCAAGCGTAGGTGGCAACCAGGGTCAGCAGGTCCAAGTCAGGCCAAAGTGGGGTTCACAGTCACTAGGGCACGGTGAGACCCAGAGGGGGACGAGCGTCACCTGGTCCAGGTGAGGTTCAGTAGTGGAACACAGTCACCGGGTCCCAATTTTGCCCAGTTGAGGACCATGGTCAACAGGGCCAGGTGAGGCCCAGATGGGGACCGGAGTCCCCAAATCCAGGTGAAGCAAAGGTGGGGAACACAGTCACCAGATACGGGGTAGCCTCAGGTGCAGATCAGAATCACCAGGTCCAGGTGAGGTGCAGGTGGAAACCACACTCACCAGGTCCCGGTGTGGCCCTGATGGGGACCAGAGACACGAGGTACATGAGAAGCTAGAAACACTGCAGCCAGCAGGTCCACATGATGTCCATGTGGGAACGAGAATCACCAGTTACAGTTGAGGACCAGGTGGGGATCCGACTCCCCATGTCCAGGTGAGACCCAGGTAGAAACAAGTGTCACCATGTCCAGGTGTGGCCCAGGTGAAGACCAGAGTTAATAGTTCCCACTGGGTCACTGTTAGTTAACAGAGTACCATATCCTGATGCTAACCAGGTGGGTACCATAGACACCAGGTCCTGGTGAGGGCTAAGTGGGACCAGAGTCACCAGATCTGGTTGAGGCCTAGAGGGGTACCAGAATCACCTGGTCCAGGTGACATCCAGATGGGGACCATAGTCACCAGGTCAGGGTGAGGCCTAGAGAGGATCCACAGTCATCATGTCCAGGTGAGGCTCAGGTGTGGAACAGAGTCACCAGGTACCTATGATGCCCAGGTGAGGACCAGAGTCACCAGATATGGGTGATGCGCAGATGGGATCAGAGTCACCAGATCTAGGTGAGGCGAAGGAAGTGTCCACAGCAAGCAGGTCCAGGTGGGTAACAAAATCACCAGGACTGGGTGAGGCCCAGATGGGGACAAGATTCAACAGGTCCAGATGCCTCCCAGATGTTGACCAGAGTACCCGGGTCTGGGAGAGGACCAGGTAAGGACCAGATTCACCAGGTCCAAAAGGCCCACATGGGGACCTGAGTCGCCAGGTTTGGGTGAGGCCCAGGTGGAAACCCTACTCACCAGGTCCAGGTGAGGCCACCTGCAGGCCAGAGTCACCACATCCAGGTGAGGCTCTAGTGGGGACCGGAGTCACCAGGTAAATGTGAGTCTACAAGAACACCACAGTCACCAGGTCCAGGTGTGGTTCATGTGGGAACGAGAGTCACCAAGTGCAGGTGAGACCCACGTGGGGATCACAATCACCAGGTCCAGATTGAGGCCTAGGTGGGTGGAACAGTGTCATCAGGAGCAGTTGAGGCCAAAGTGTGGAGCATTGTTATCATGTCCAGTTGATGCCCAGGTGTGGAACAGAGTAACCATTTCCCATTGATCCAAGGTTGGAAGAGTCAAAGGTCCAGATGAGGCCTAAGTGAGGAGTAGATTCACCAGGTCCTGATGAGGCCCAGTTGAGGGCCAGTGTTCCCAGCTCTAGGGGATTTCCAGAGGGATACCAGAGTCACCCGGTTCTGGTGATATCCAGATGGGGACCAGAGTCACCATGTCAGGCTGAGTCCCAGAGGGGATCCAGCGTCATCATCTCCATGTGAGTCTCAGGTCTTAGGTCAAAGTGGGGACGAGAGACACGAAGTCCAGGTGAGGCCAAACTGAGGACCAGAGTCACCAGATCCACATGAGGTCCATGTTGGAAAGGAGTCACCAGGTCCAGGAGAGGTCCTGGGGAGGACCAGAGTCACCAGATCCAGGTGAAGTCCAGGTGGGGACCAGAGTCACTAGGTCCAGATGAGGCCCAGGTGAGGACCAGAGTTACCAGGTACACGTGAGGCCCTGGTGGGGATCAGAGGCAACAGGTCCATGTGAGGCTGGCTTGGGGACCATGGTCAACAGGTCTACTTGAGGCCCAGGTGTGGAACACAGTAAGCAGGTCCAGGTGAGTCCCCGGTAGTGACAAGAGTCACCACGTCCAGGTGAGGCCCAGGTGGGGACCAGGATCACCAGGGCCAGGGGAGGCCTTTGAAAGAACCAGAGTCAACAGTTCGAGGTCAGGCGCAGGTGGCAACCAGGGTCAGCAGGTCCAAGACAGGCCAAAGTGGGGTTCACAGGCACTAGGACACGGTGACACCCAGAGGGGGACCTGAGTCACTTGGTCCAGGTGAGGCCACTTGTGGAACACAGTCTCCGGGTCCCAATTTTGCCCAGTTGAGGACAACCCCACTCACCAGGTCCAGGTGAGGCCAACCTGCAGGCCATGCCGTGATACCATATCCCTATGATGCCCAGGTAGGGACTAGAGTCACCAGGTCCAAATGAGGCCCAGATGGGGTATATTCACTAGGTCCAGGTAAGGCCCAGTTGAGGACCAGAGTCACCAGATCACCTTGAGCCCTAGAGGGGTACCAGAATCACCTGGTCCAGGTGACATCCAGATGGGGACCAGAGTCACCAGGTCAGAGTGAGTCCCAGAGAAGTTCCAGAGTCATCATGTCCCGGTGAGGCTCAGGTGTGGAACAGAGTTACCAGGCACAGGACGAGGCACAGGTGGCAACCCCACTCACCAGGTCCAGGTGAGGCCAACCTGCAGGCCAGAGTCACCAGATCCAGGTGAGGCCTTAGTGGGGACCGGAGTCACCAGGTGAAATTGAGTCTACAAGAACACCACAGTCACCAGGTCCAGGTGTGATTCATTTGGGAACGAGAGTCACCAGGTCCAGGTGAGACCCAGGTGGGGCCCACAGTCACCAGGTCCAGATTGAGGCCTAGGTGGTGGGTCCAGAGTCATCAGGACCAGTTGAGGCCAAAGTGGGGAGCAAAGTTTTCATGTCCAGGTGAGTCCCAAGTGGGGAACAGAGTAACGATGTCCCATTGATGCTAGGTGGGAAAAGAGTCACAGGTCCAGTCGAGGCCTAAGTGAGGAGTAGATTCACCAGGTCCTGCTGAGGCCCAGTTGAGGACTAGTGTCCCCAGCTCCGGGTGAGTCCCAGAGTGGGACCAGAGTCACACGGTTCTGGTGATATCCAGGTGGGGACCAGAGTCACCACGTCAGGGTGAGGCCCAGAGGGGGACGAGAATCACTAGGTCCAGGAGAGGTCCCGATGTGAAACTGAAACCAGGTCCCATGATGCACATATGAGGACCTGAGTCACCAGGTCCTGGTGAGGTCCCTGAAGGAACGAGTCACCTCGTCCAGGTGAGGCCCAGGTGGGAACACAGTCACCAAGTCCAGGTGAGGCCCAGGAATATAAGAGAGTATCCAGATCCCAACGATGCCCAGGTAAGGACCAGAGTCAACAGGTCCAGGAGAGGTTCAAATATGGATCAGAGTCATTGTGTTCCAGGTGAGGCCAGATGGAGACCACAGGAACCAGGTCCAGGAGAGCCCAATATGGGAACCAGAGCCACCAGATCCATGTGAGTTCCAGGTGGGAACACAGTCACAAGGTCCAGGTGAGGCGCAATTGGCAACAGGATTCACCAAGTCCAGGGTAGGCCCAGGTGGCGACCAGTCACCACAACCAGGTGCGGACCAGCTAAGGTCCAGATTCACCTGGCCCAAGAGAAGTCAAAGGGGTAACCAGAGTCACCAGGTAAGGGTGAGGCCCGGAGGGGGAACCAGAGTAACCAGTTTAGTTTGAGGCCCAGAATGGGACCAGAGATCCCTGTTCAGAGTGAGGCCCTGGTGTGGAATAGAGTATCCAGGTCTCAATGGTGCCTGGGGGAGGAACAGAGTTACTAGGGCCATGCAGGCCTAGATGGGGAACAGAATCACCAGGTCCTGGTGAGGCATAGATTAAGACCACAGTCAGCAGTATCAGGTGAGCCCCTTGTGGGAACCAGAGCCACTCTATCCAGCTGAGTCCCAGGTCCATGTGAGGCCCACGTGAGGACCAGATTCATCAGGTCGAATTGAGGCATAGCTGGGGACAAGAGTCACCAGGTCTGGGTGCGGCCTAGGTGGGACAAGATTCAGCAGTTCTGAGTTAGCTCAAAGTGGGAACAAGAGTCAACAAGTCCAGGTGAGGCCAAACTTAGGACCAGAGTCACCAGGTCCAGGTGAGGTCCAGGTGGGGACCAGTGTCATCAGATCCAGGTGAAGTCCAGGTGGGGACCAGAGTCACCAGATCCAGGTGAAGTCCAGGTGGGTACCAGAATCACCAGACCAAGGTGAAGCCAAGGTGGGGACCAGAGTCACTAGGTCCAGATGAGACCCAGGTGAGGATCAGTGTTACCAGGTACACGTGTGGCCCCGGTGGGGTCAGAGGCAACAGGTACATGTGAGGCCGGCGGGGACCATGGACAACAGGTCTATTGAGGCCCAGGTGTGGAACACAGTAACCAGGTCCACGTGAGTGCCCTGTGGTGACAAGAGTCACCAGGTCCCGGTGAGACCCATATGGGCAACAGGATCACCATGTCCAGGGGAGGCCCTTGAAAGTATCAGAGTCAACAGTTCGAGGTCAGGCGCAGTTGGCAACCAGGGTGAGCAGGTCCAAGTCAGGCCAAAGTGGGGTTCACAGTCACTAGTGCATGGTGAGATCCAGAGTTGGACCAGAGTCACTTGGTCCAGGTGAGGTCCAGGTGTGGAACAGAGTCACCGGGTCCCAATTTTGCCCAGTTGAGGACCATGGTCAACAGGGCCAGGTGAGGCCCAGATGGGGACCGGAGTCCCCAAATCGAGGTGAAGCCCAGGTGGGGACCACAATCACCAGATCCAGGGAAGTCTCAGGTGCAGGCCAGAATCACCATGTCCAGGTGAGGTGCAGGTGGCAAACTCACTCAACAATTCCCGGTGAGGCCCTGGTGGGGATCAGAGTCACGAGGTACATGAGAAGCTAGAAACACTGCAGCCACCAGGTCCACATGATGTCCATGTGGGAACGAGAATCACCAGTTACAGGTGAGGACCAGGCGGGGATCCGACTCACCATGTCCAGGTGAGACCCAAGTGGGAACCAGTGTAACCATGTCCAGAAGTGGCCCAGGTGAAGACCAGAGTTAATAGGTCCGGGTGGGTCACTGTTAGAGAACAGTGTAACCATATCCTGATGCTACCCAAGTGGGTACCAGAGATACCAGGTCCTGTGAGGCCCAGGTGGGACCAGAGACATGAGGTCCAGGTGAGGTCCCGATGGGAACCACAGTCACCAGGTCAGGTGAGGCCATGCTTAGGATCAGAGTCACCAGTTACTGGTGAGGCCCAGGTGGAGCCAGAGTCACCTGGTACAGAAAATGCCAAAGTCAGGAATAGTGTTACCAGGATCACGTCACTCCCAGTGGGGAATAGAGTAACCATGTCCCGATGATGCCCACGTAGTACCAGAGTCACCATGTCCAGATGAGGAGCAGTTGGGGAGCATATTCACTAGGTCCCGGTGAGGCCCAGTTGAGGACCAGAGTCACCAGATCTGGTTGAGGCCTAGAGGGGTACCAGATTCACCTGGTCTAGGAGACATCCAGATGGGCACCAGAGTCTCCATGTCAGAGGGAGGCCCAGAGTGGATCCAGAGTCATCATGTCCAGGTGAGGCTCAGGTGTGGAACAGAGTATCCAGGTCGTAATGATCCACAGGTGAGGACCAGAATCAGCAGATCTGGGTGAGGCCCAGTTAGGATCAGAGTCGCCAGTTCCAGGTGAGTCCAAGAAAGAGTCCAGAGCAATCAGGCCCAGGTGGGGAACATAGTCACCAGGACTGGGTTAGGCCCAGATGGGGACCAGATTCACCAGGTCTAGGTGAGGCCCAGGTTGTGACCAGATTCCCCGGGTCTGGGAGAAGAACAGGTAAGGGCCAGATTCACCAGGTCCAAGAGGACCACGTGGGGACCTGAGTCACCAGGTATGTGTGAGGCCCAGGTGGCATCCCACTAACGAAGTCCAGGTGAGGCCAACCTGCCGGCCAGAGTCACCAGATCCAGGTGAGGCCCTAGTGGGGTTAGAGTCACCAGGTTAATGTCTACAAGTACACCACAGTCACCAGGTCCAGCTGTGGTTCATGTGGGAACGAGAGTCACAAGGTCCAGGTGACACCCAGGTGTGGATGACAGTCTCCAAGTCCAGATTGAGGCCTAGGTGGGGGGACCAGAGTCATCGGGACGAGTTGAGGCCAAAGTATGGAGCAAAGTTATCATGTCCAGGTGATGTCTAGGTGGGGAACAGAGTAACCATGTCCCATTGATGCCAGGTGGGAAAAGAGTCACAAGGTACAGATGAGGCCTAAGTGAGGACTAGATTCACCAGGTCCTGTTGAGGCCCATTTGAGCACCAGTGTCCCCAGCTCTGGGTGAGCCCCAGAGGGGGACCAGAGTCACCCGGTTCTGGTGATATCCAGGTGGGGACAAGATTCACCACGTCAGCGTGAAGCCCAGAGGGGGACGAGAATCACTAGTTTCAGGTGAGGCCCCAATGTGGAACTGAGAAAAAAGGTCCCATAATGCCCAAATGAGGACCTGAGTCACCAGGCCCAGGGGAGGTCCCTGTGGGAACCAGTCACCTCGTCCTGGTGAGGCCCAGGTGGGACCACAGTCAACAGGTCCAGGTGAGGCCCAGGTATATAAGAGAGTATCCAGGTCCCAATGATGCCCAGGTAAGGACCAGAGTCAACAGGTCCAGGAGAGGCCCAAATATGGATCAGAGTCATTGTGTTCCAGGTGAGGCCAGATGGAGACCACAGGAACCAGGTCCAGGAGAGCCCCATATGGGACCCAGAGCCACCAGATCCAGGTGAGGTCCAGGTGGGACCACAGTCACATGGTCCAGGTGAGGCGCAGGTCGCAACAGGATTCACCAAGTCCAGGTGAGGCCCAGGTGGCGACCAGTCACCACATACAGGTGCGGACCAGCTAAGGACCAGATTCACCAGGTCCATGTGAAGACCAATGGGTGACCAGAGTCACCACGTAAGGGTGAGGCCCCGAGGGGGAACCAGAGTAACCAGTTTAGTTTGGAACCCAGAATGGACCAGAGGTCCCTGGTCAAAGTGAGGCCCAGGTGTGGAATGGAGTATCCAGTTCCCAGTGATTCCTGGGTGAGGACCAGAGTCACTAGGGCCATGCAGGCCCAGATGGCGAACAGAATCACTAGGTCCTGGTGAGGCATAGGATAAGACCACAGTCACCAGTCTCAGGTGAACCCCTTTTGGGAACCAGAGCCACTGTATCCAGCTGAGTCCCAGGTCCATGTGAGGCCCACGTGAGGGCCAGATTCATCAGGTCGAATTGAGGCATAGCTGGGGACAAGAGTCACGAGGTCTTTGTGCGGCCTAGGTGGGGCAAGATTCAGCAGTTCTGAGTTAGGTCAAAGTGAGGACGAGAGACACCAGGTCCAGGTGAGGCCAAACTGAGGACCAGAATCACCAGATCCAGGTGAGGTCCATGTTGGAAAGAGAGTCACCAGGTCCAGGAGAGGTCCATGTGGGAACCAGAGTCTCCAGATCCAGGTGAAGTCCAGGTGCTGACCAGTGTCACCAGATCCAGGTGAAGCCCAGGTGGGCACAGAGTCACTAGGTCCAGATTAGGCCCAGGTGAGGACCAGAGTTACCAGGTACACGTGAGGCCCCGGTGGGGATCAGAGGCAACAGGCCATGTGAGGCCAGCTTGGGTACCATGGTCAACAGGTCTACTTGAGGCCCAGGTGTGGAACACAGTAACCAGGTCCAGGTGAGTCCCCGGTGGTGACAAGAGTCACCCTGTCCAGGTGTGGCCCTGGTGGGGACCAGGATCACCAGGTACAGGGAGGCCCTTGAAAGTACTAGAGTCAACATTTCGAGGTCAGGCGGAGGTGGCAACCAGGGTCAGCAGGTCCAAGTCAGGCCAAATTGGGGTTCACAGTAACTAGGGCACGGTGAGACCCAGAGGGGGACCAGAGTCACCTGGTCCAGGTGAGATCCAGTTGTGGAACACAGTCACCGGGTCCCAATTTTGGCCATTTGAGGACCATGGTCAACAAGGCCATGTGAGGCCCCGATGGGGACTGTAATCCCCAAATCCAGGTGAAGCCCAGGTAGACACCACAGTCACCAATCCAGTGTAGTCTCGGGTGCAGACCAGAATCACCAGGTCCAGGTGAGGTGCACATGGCCACCACACTCACCAGGTCCCGGTGAGTCCCTGGTGGGGACCAGAGTCACGAGGTACATGAGAAGCTAGAAACACTGCAGCCACCAGGTTCACATGATGTCCATGTTGAAACGAGAATCACTAGTTAAAGGTGAGGACCAGGTGGGGATCTGACTCACCATGTCCAGGTGAGACCCAGGTGGGAACCAGTGTCACCATGTTCATGTGTGGCCCAGGTGAAGACCAGGGTTAATAGGTCCGGTGGGTCACTGTTAGTGAACAGTGTAACCATATCCTGATGCTACCCAGGTGGTTAGCAGAGACACCATGTCCTGGTAAGGCCCAGGTGGGACCGGAGACATGAGGTCCAGGTGAGGTCCCGATGGGAAGCACAGTCACCAGGTCAGATGAGGCCATGCGTAGGATCAGAGTCACCAGTTACAGGTGAGGCCCAGGTGGAGCCAGAGTTACCTGGTACAGAAGTGTCCAAAGAGAGGACCCGAGTTACCAGGATCAGGTCATTCCCAGTGTGGAATAGAGTAACAATGTCCCGATAATGTCAAGGTAGGGTCCAGAGTTACCAGGTCCAGGTGAGGCCAACCTGCAGGCCATGCAATGGAACCATGTCCCGATGATGCCCAGGTAGGGATCAGAGTCACCAGGTCCAAATGAGGCCCAGATGGAGCATATTCACTAGGTGCAGGTGAGGCCCAGTTGAGGATCACAGTCACCAGATATGGTTGAGTCCTAGAGGGGTACCAGAATCACCTGGACCAGGTGACATCCAGATGGGGACCAGAGTCACCAGGTCACGGTGAGGCCCAGAGAGGTTCCAGAGTCATCATGTCCAGGTGAGGCTCAGGTGAGGAACAGAGTCACCAGTACCAATGATGCCCAGGTGAGGACCAGACTCACCAGATCTGGGTGACGTGCAGATACGATAAGAGTCACCGGTTCCAGGTGAGGCCAAGAAGGAGACCACAACAATCAGGTCCAGGTGGCGAACAAAGTCACCAGGAATGGGTGAGGCCCAGATGGGGACCAGATTCACCAGGTCCAGGTGAGGCCCAGGTGGTGACCAGAGACCCCGGGTCTGGGAGACGACCAGGTAAGGACCAGATACACCAGGTCCAAGAGGCCCACGAGGGGACCTGTGTCCCCAGGTACGGGTGAGGCACAGGTGGCAACCACACTCACCAGGTACAGGAGAGGCCATCTTTCGCGCCATGCAGAGGAACCGTGTCCCGATGATGCCCATGTAGGAACCAGAGTTACCAGGTTCAGGTGATGCCAACCTGCAGGCCATGCAGTGGAACCATGTCCCGATGATGCCCAGGGAGGGACCAGAGTCACCAGGTCCTAATGAGGCCCGGATGGAGCATATTCACTAGGTCCAGGTGAGGCCCAGTTGAGGACCAGAGTCACCAGATCTGGCTGAGGCTCAGAGGGGTACCAAAATCACCTGGTCAAGGTGACATCCAGATGGGGACCAGAGTCACCAGGACAGGGTAAGGCCCAGAGAGGTTCCAGAGTCATGTCCAGGTTACGCTCAGATGTGGAACTGAGTCACCAGGTACCAATGATGCCCACATGAGGACCAGAGTCACCAGATCTCGGGGACGTGCAGATAGGATCAGAGTCACCAGTTCCAGGTGAGGCAAAGAAAGAGTCCACAGCAATCAGTTCCAGGTGGGGAACAAAGTAACCAGGACTGGGTGAGGCCCATATGGGGACCAGTTCCCCTTCTCCAGGTGAGGCCCAGGTGATGACCAGAGTCCCCAGGTTGGGAGAAGAGGAGGTAAGGACCAGATTCACCAGGTCCAAGAGGCCCACGTGGGGACCTGAGTCACCAGGTATGGGTTAGCCACAGGTGGCAATCCCACTCACCAGGTCCAGGTGAGTCCAACCTGAAGGCCATGTGCGGAACCATGTCCCGATGATGTCCAGGTAGGGACCAGAGTCACCAGGTTCAATTGAGGCCCAGATGGAGCATATTCACTACGTCCAGGTGAGGCCGAGTTGAGTACCAGTGTCACCAGATCTGGTTGAGGCTTAGAGGGCTACCAGAATCCCCTGGTCCAGGTGACATCCAGATGGGGACGAGAGTCACCAGGTCAGGGTGAGGCCCAGAGAGGTTCCAGAGTCATTAAGTCCAGGTGAGGCTCAGCCTGTGGAACAGAGTCACCAGGTACCAATGATGCCCAGGTGTGGACCAGAGTCACCAGATCTGGGTGATGCGCAGATAGATTAGAGTTACCAGTTCCAGGTGATGCCAAGAAAGTGTCCACAGCAATCAGGTCCAGGTGGTGAACAAAGTCACCATGACTAGGTGAGGCCCAGATGGGGACCAGATTCACCAGGTCCAGGTGAGGTCAAGGTGGTGACCAGAGTCCTCGGGTCTGGCAGAGGACCAGATAAGGACCAGATTCACCAGGTCCAAGTGAGGCCCACGTGAGGACCTGAATCACCAGGTATGGGTGAGGCCCACATGGCAAGCAACTCACCAGGTCTAGGTGAGCCCAACCTGCAGGCCAGTGTCACCAGATCTAGGTGAGGCCCTAGTGGGGACCGGAGTCACCAGGTAAATGTGAGTCTACAAGAACACCACAGTCACCAGGTCCAGGTGTGGTTCATGTGGGAACGAGAGTCACCAGGTCCAGGTGAGCCCCAGGTGGGGACCACAGTCACTGGGTCCAGATTGAGGCCTAGGTGGGGGGACCAGAGTCATCAGGACCAGTTGAGGCCAAAGTGTGGAGCAAAGTTATCATGTCTAGGTGAGGCCCAGGTGGGGAACAGAGTAACCATGTCCCGTTGATGCCAGGTGGGAAAGAGTCACAAGGTTCAGACGAGACCTAAGTGAGGAGTAGATTCAACAGGTAAGGTTGAGATCCAGTTGAGGACCAGTGTCCCCAGCTCTGGGTGAGTCCCAGAGGGGGACCAGAGTCACCCGGTTCTGGTGATATCCAGATGGGGACCAGAGTCACCATGTCATGGTGAGGCCCAGAGTGGATCCAGAGTCATCATGTCCAGGTGAGGCTCAGGTGTGGAACAGAGTATCCAGGTCATAATGGTCCACAGGTGAGGACCAGAGTCACCAGATCTGGGTGAGGCCCAGCTACGATCAGAGTCAACACTTCCAGGTGAGGCCAAGTAGGAGTCCACAGCAATCAGGTCCAGGTGGGGAACAAAACCACCAGGACTGGGTGAGGACCAGGTAAGGACCAGATTCACCAGGTCCAAATGAGTCCCACGTGGGCACCCGGGTCACCAGGTATGGGTGAGACCCAAGTGGCATCCCCACTCACCAGGTCAGGTGAGGCCACCCTGCAGGCAATGCAGAGGAAGGCTGTCCCGATGATGCCCAGGTAGAACCACATTTACCAGGTCCAGGTGCGGCCAACCTAAAGGCCATGCAGTGGAACCATGTCCCGATGATGCCCAGGTAGGAAAGAGAGTCACCAGGTCCAAATGAGGCCCAGATGGAGCATATTCAATAGGTCAGGTGAGGCCCAGTTGAGGACCAGAGTCACCAGATCCAGGTGAAGCCAAGGTGGGGACCAGAGTCACTAGGTCCAGATGAGGCCCAAGTGAGGACCAGTGCTACCAGGTACACGTGATGCCCCGGTGGGAATCAGAGGAAACAGGTCCATATGAGGGCGGCTTTGGTACCATGGTCAACAGGTCTACTTGAGGCCCAGGTGTGGAACACAGTAACCAGGTCCAGGTGAGTCCCCGGTGGTGACAAGAGTCACCACGTCCAAGTGAGGCCCAGGTGGGGACCAGGATCACCAGGTACAGGGGAAGCCCTTGAATGAACCACAGTCAACAGTTCGAGGTCAGGCGCAGGTGTCAACCAGGGTCAGCAGGTCCAAGTCAGGCCAAAGTGGGGTTCACAGTCACTAGGGCACGGTGAGACCCAGAGGGGGACCAGAGTCACTTGGTCCAGGTGAGGTCCAGGGGTGGAACACAGTCACCGGGGCCCAATTTTGCCAGTTGAGGACCATGGTTGACAGGGCCAGGTGAGGCCCAGATTGGGGATCCTCAATCTGGATCAGAGTCACCAGTTCCAGTTGAGGCTAAGAAGGAGTCCACAGCAATCAGGTCCAGATTGATGCCTAGGTCGGGGGACCAGAGTCATCAGGACCAGTTGAGGCCAAAGTGTGGAGCAAAGTTATCATGTCCAGGTGAGGCCCAGATGGGGAACACAGTAACAATGTCCCATGGATGCCAGGTGGGAAAAGAGTCACAAGGTCCAGACGATGCCTAAGTGAGGAGTAGATTCACCAGGTCCTATTGAGGCCCAGTTGAGGACCAGTGTCCCCATCTCTGGGTGAGTCCCAGAGGGGGACCAGAGTCACCCGGTACTGGTGATATCCAGGTGGGGACCAGAGTCAGCACGTCAGGATGAGGCCCAGGTGAGGACCAGAGTCCCCAGATACAGGTGAATTCCAGGTGGGGACCAGAGTCACCAGATCCAGGTGAAGCCCAGGTGGGGACCAGAGTCACTAAGTCCAGATGAGGCCCAGGTGAGGACCACAGTTACCAGGTACACGTGAGGCACCGGTAGGTATCAGAGGCAACAGGTCCATGTGAGGCAGGCTTGGGGACCATGGTCAAGAGTTCTACTTGAGGCCCAGTGTGGAACACTCTAACCAGGACCAAGTGAGTCCCCGGTAGTGACAAGAGTCTCCAGGTCCAGGTGAGGCCCAGGTAGGGACCAGGATCACCAGGTACAGGGGAGGACTTTGCACGAACCAGAGTCAACAGTTCGAGGTCAGGCGCAGGTGGCAACCAGGGTCAGCAGGTCCAAATCAGGCCAAAGTGGGGTTCACAGTCACTAGAGCACGGTGAGACCCAGAGGAGGAACAGAGTCACCTGGTCCAGGTGAGGTCCAGTGTTGGAACACAGTCACCGGGTCCCAATTTTGCCCAGTTGAGGACCATGGTCAACAGGGCCAGGTGAGGCCAAGATGGGAATCGGAGTGCCCAAATCCAGGTGAAGCCCAGATTGGGTCCATAGTCAACAGATCCAGGGTAGTCTCAGTTGCAGACCAGAATCACCAAGTCCAGGTGAGGTGCAGGTGGCAACCACACTCACCAGGTCCCGGTGAGACCCTGGTGGGGACCAGAGTCATGAGGTACATGAGAATCTAGAAACACTGCAGCCACCATGTTCAAATGATCTCCATGTGGGAACGAGAATCACCAGTTACAGGTGAGGACCCTGTGGGGATCCGACTCACCATGTCCAGTTGAGACCCAGGTGGGAACCAGTGTCAACATGTCCAGGTGTGGCCCAGGTGAAGACAACAGTTAATAGGTCCGGCTGGGTCACTGTTAGTGAACAGTGTAACCATATCCTGATACTACCCAGGTGGGTACGAGAGACACCAAGTCCTGGTGAGGTCCAGGTGAGACCAGAGACATAAGGACCAGGTGAGGTCCCAATGGGAACCACAGTCACCAGGTCAGGTGAGGCCATGCTTAGGATCAGATTCAACAGTTACAGGTGAGGCCCAGGTGGAGCCAGAGTCACCTGGAAGAGAAGAGCAAAAAGTCAGGACCAGAGTTACCAGGATCAGGTCAGTCCCAGTGGGGAATAGAGTAACCATGACCCGATGATGCCCAGGTAGAACCAGAGTCACCAGGTCCAGATGAGGCGCAGGTGGGGAGCATATTCACTAGGTCCCGGTGAGGCCCAGTTGAGGACCACTGTCACCAGGTCTAGTTGAGGCCCAGAGGGGTACCAAATTCACCTGGTCAAGGTGACATCCAGATGGGGACCAGAGTCAACAGGTCAGGGTGAGGCCCAGAGATGTTCCAGAGTCAACATGTTCAGGTGAGGCTCAGGTGTGGAACAGAGTCACCAGGTACCAATGATGCCCAGGTGAGGACCAGAGTCACCATGTATGGGTGACGCGCAGATCGGATCTCAGTCACCAGTTCCAGGTGAGGCCAAGAAACAGTCCAAACCAATCAGGTACAGGTGGGGAACAAAGTCACCTGAACTGGGTGAGGCCCAGATGGGGACCAGACCCACCAGGTCCAGGTGAGCCCAGGTGGTGACCAGAGTCCCCGGATCTGGGAGAGGAACAGGTAAGGACCAGATTCACCAGGTCCAAGAGTCTCACGTGGGGACCTGAGTCACCAGGTATGGGTGAGACCCAGGAGGCAACCCACTCACCAGGTCCAGGTGAGGCCAACCTGCAGGCCATGCAAAGGAACCATGTCCCGGTGATGCCCAGGTAGAACCAGAGTCACCAGGTCCAGATGAGGCGCAGGTGGGGAGAATGTTCACTAGGTCCCGGTAAGGCCCAGTTGAGGACCAGAGTCACCAGGTCTAGTTCAGGCCTAGAAGGGTACCAGATTCACCTGGTCTAGGTGACATCCAGATGGGGACCAGAGTCACCATGTCAGGCTGAGTCCCAGAGGGGATCCAGAGTCATCATGTCCAGGTGAGGCTCAGGTGTGGAACAGAGTATCCAGATCATAATGGTCCACAGGTGAGGACCAGATTCACCAGATCTGGGTGAGGCCCAGTTAGTATCAGAGTCACCAGTTCCAGGTGAGGCCAAGAAGGAGTCCACAGCAATCAGTTCCAGGTGGGGAAAAAAGTCACCAGGAATGGAGGAGGCCCAGATGGGGACAAGATTCACAATGTCCAGGTGATTCTGAGGTGATGACCAGAGTTACCAGTTCCGGGTGAGGACCACGTAAGGACCAGATTCACGAGGTCCAAGTGAGGCCCACGTGGGGACCTGTGTCACCAGTATGGGTGAGGCCCAGGTGGGAACCCCACTCACCAGGTCCAGGTGAGGCAAACATGCAGGCCATGCAGAAGAACCATGTCCCGATGATGCCCAGTTAGGGACCAGATATACCAGGTCTTGGTGAGGCCAACCTGCAGGCCATGCAGTGGAACCATGTCCCGATGATGTCGCGGAAAGGGACCAGAGTCACCAGGTCCAAATTAGGCCCAGATGGAGAATATTCTCTAGGTGGAGGTGAGGCCCAGTTGAGAACCGGCGTCACCAGATCGGTTG
This sequence comes from Canis lupus familiaris, assembly GCF_011100685.1. Lineage (NCBI taxonomy): Eukaryota > Metazoa > Chordata > Mammalia > Carnivora > Canidae > Canis > Canis lupus. The sequence continues at coordinate 300,020 of NW_023330140.1, forward strand.
AGGCCTAAAGGGTTACCAGAATCACCTGGTCCAGGTGACATTCAGACAGGGACCAGAGTCACCAGGTCAGGGTGAGGCCCAGAGAGGTTCCAGAGTCATCATGTCCAGGGGAGGCTCAGGTGTGGAACAGATTCACCAGGTACCAATGATGCCCAAGTGAGGACCAGAGTCACCAGGTCTGGGTGACGCGCAGATAGGATCAGAGTCACCAGTTCCAGGTGAGGCCAAGAAAGAGTCCACAGCAATCAGGTCCAGGTGGGGAACAAATTCACCAGGACTGGGTGAGGCCCAGATGGGGACCAGATTCACCAGGTCCAGGTGAGGCCCAGGTGACCAGAGTCCCCGTGTCTGGGAGAGGACCAGGTAAGGGCCAGATTCACCAGGTCCAAGAGGCCCACGTGGGGACCTTAGAAACCAGGTATGGGTGACGCCCAGGTGGCAACCCCACTCACCAGGTCCAGGTGAGGCCAGCCTGCAGGCCAGAGTCACCAGATCCAGGTGAGGCCCTAGTGGGGACCGGAGTCACCAGGTAAATGTGAGTCTACAAGAACACCACAGTCAACAGGGCCAGGTGTGGTTCATGTGGAAACGAGGGTCACCAGGTCCAGGTGAGATCCAAGTGGGTACCACATCACCGGGTCCACATTGAGGCCTAGGTGGGGGGACCAGAGTCATCAGGACCAGTAGAGGCCAAAGTGTGGAGCAAAGTTATCATGTCTAGGTGAGGCCCAGGTGGGGAACAGAGTAACCATGTCCCATTGATGCCAGGTGGGAAAAGAGTCACAAGGTTCAGACGAGACCTAAGTGAGGAGTAGATTCAACAGGTACTGTTGAGATCCAGTTGAGGATCAGTGTCCCCATCTCTGGGTTAGTCCCCGAGGGGGACCAGAGTCACCCGGTTCTGGTGATATCCAGATGGGAACCAGAGTCACCATGTCATGGTGAGGCCCAGAGTGGATCCAGAGTCATCATGTCCAGGTGAGCCTCAGGTGTGGAACAGAGAATCCAGGTCATAATGGTCCACAGGTGAGGACCAGAATCACATGATCTGGGTGAGGCCCAGCTACGATCAGAGTCACCACTTACAGGTGAGGCCAAGAAGGAGTCCACAGCAATCAGGTCCAGGTGGGGAACAAAGTCACCAGGAATGGGTGAGGCCCATATGGGGACCAGATTCACCAGGCCCAGGTGATTCTCAGGTGGTGACCAGAGTTAGCAGTTCCGGGGGAGGACCAGGTAAGGACCAGATTCACCAGGTTCAAGTGAGGCCCACGTGGGCACCTGTGTCACAAGGTATGGGTGAGGCCCAAATGGCAACCCCACTCACCAGGTCCAGGTGAGGCCACCCTGCAGGCAATGCAGAGGAAGAGTGTCCCGATGATGCCCAGGCAGGGACCTGAGTTACCAGGTCCAGGTGAGGCCAACTTGCAGGCCATGCAGTAGAACCATGTCCCGATGATGCCCAGGGAGGAATCAGAATCACCAGGTCCAAATGAGGCCGAGATGGAGCATATTCACTAGGTCCAGGTGAGGCCCATTTGAGGACCAGAGTCACCAGATCTGGTTGAGTCCTAGAGGGGTACCAGAATCACCTGTTCCAGGTGATATCCAGATGGCGACCAGGGTCACCAGGTCAGGGTAGGCCCAGAGAGCTTCCAGAGTCATCAGGTCCAGGTGAGGCTCAGGTGTGGAACAGAGTCACCAGGTACCAATGATGCCCAGGTGAGGACCATATTCACCAGGTCTGAGTGACGCGCAGATAGGATAAGAGTCACCAGTTCCAGGTGAGGCCAAGAAAGAGTCCACAGCAATCAGGTCCAGGTCGGGAACAAAGTCACCAGGCCTGGGGGAGGCCCAGAAGGGGAACAGATTCACCAGTTCCAGGTGAGGCCCAGGTGGTGACCAGAGTCCCCGGGTCTTGGAGAGGACCAGGTAAGGACCAGATTCACTAGGTCCAAGAGGCCCACGTGGGGACCTGAGGCACCAGGTATGGGTGATGCCAGGTGGCACCCCTACTCACAAGGTCCATGTGAGACCAACCTGCAGGCCAGAGTCACCAGATCCAGGTGAGGCCCTAGTGGGACAGGAGTCACCAGGTAAATGTGAGTCCACAAGGATACCACAGTCACCAGGTCCAGGTGTGGTTTATATGGGAACGAGAGTCACCAGGTCCAGGTGAGAACCATGTGGGGACCACAGTCACCAGGTCAAGATTGAGGCCTAGGTGGGGGGACCAGAGTCATCAGGACCAGTTGAGGCCAAAGTGTGGAGCAAAGTTATCATTTCCAGGTGAGTCCGGGTGGGGAACAGAGTAACCATGTCCCATTGATGCCGGTGGGAAAAGTGTCACAAGGTCCAGACGAGGCCTAAGTGAAGAGTAGATTCACCATGTCCTGTTGAGGTCCAGTTGAGGACCAGTGTCCCCAGCGCCGGTTGAGTCCCAGAGGGGGACCAGAGTCATCCGGTTCTGGTGATATCCAGGTGGGGACAAGAGTCACCACGTCAGGGTGAGGCCCAGAGTGGGACGAGAATCACTAGGTCCAGGTGAGGCCCCGATGTGGAACTGAGAAACCAGGTCCCATGATGCCCATATGAGGACCTGATTCACCAGGTCCAGGTGAGGTCCCTGTGGGAACCCGTCACCTCGTCCAGGTGAAGCCCAGGTGGAATCATAGTCAACAGGTCCAGGTGAGGCCAAAATATATAAGAGAGTATCCATGTCCCAATGAGGCTCAGGTAAGGACCAGAGTCAACAGGTCCAGGAGAGGCCCAAATATGGATCAGAGTCATTGTGATCCAGGTGAGGCCAGATGGAGACCACAGGAACCAGGTCCAGGGGAGCACCATATGGGAACCAAGCAACCAGATCCAGGTGAGGTCCAGGTGGGACCACAGTTACAAGGACCAGGTGAGGCGCACGGGGCAACAGGATTCACCAAGTCCAGGTGAGGCCCAGGTGGCGACCAGTCACCATCCAGGTGCGGACCTGCTAAGGATCAGATTCACCAGGCCCAGGTGAAGCCCAAGGGGTGATCAGAGTTACCAGGTAAGGGTGAGGTTCAGAGGGGGAACCAGAGTAACCAGTTTAGTTTGAGGCCCAGAATGGGACCAGCGGTCCCTGTTCAAAGTGAGGCCCAGGTGTGGAATAGAGTATCCAGGTACCAATGATGCCTGAGTGAGGACCAGAGTCACTATGGCCATGCAGGCCCAGATGGGGAACAGAAGCACTAGGTCCTGGTGAGGCATAGAGTAAGACCACAGTCAGCAGTATCAGGTGAGCCCCTTGTGGGAACCAGAGCCACTCTTTCCAGCTGAATCCCAGGTACATGTGAGGTCCACGTGAGGACCAGATTCATCAGGTCGAATTGAGGAATAGCTAGGGAAAAGACTCACCAGGTCTGGGTGCGTAATAGGTGGGGCAAGATTCAGCAGTTCTGAGTTATGTCAAAGTGGGCAAGAGAGACACCAAGTCCAAGAGAGGTCCAGATTGGGACCAGAGTCACCAGATCCAGGTGAAGTCCAGATGGTGACCAGAGTCTCCAGATCCAGGTGAAGCCCAGGTGGGGACCAGAGTCTCTAGGTCCAGATGAGGCCCAGGTGAGGACCAGAGTTACAAGGTACACGTGAGGCCCCGGTGGGAATCAGAGGCAACAGGTCCATGTGAGGCCGGCTTGGGGACCACGGTCAACAGGTCTACTTGAGGCCCAGGTGTGGAACACAGTGAGCAGGTCCAGGTGAGTCCCCATGGTGACAAGAGTCACCACGTCCAGGTGAGGCCCAGGTTCGGACCAGGATCACTAGGTACAGGGGAGGCCCTTGAAAGTACCAGAGTCCACAGTTCGAGGTCAGGCGCAGGTTTCAACCAGGGTCAGCAGGTGTAAGTCGGGGGAAAGTGGGGTTCACAGTCACTAGGGCATGGTGAGACACATAGGGGCACCAGAGTCACGTGGTCCAGGTGAGGTCCAGTTGTGGAACACAGTCACAGGGTCCCAATTTTGCGCTTTTGAGGACCATGGTCAACAGGGCCAGGTGAGGCTCAGATGGGGACCAGAGTCCCCAAATCCAGGTGAAGCACAGGAGGGGACCACAGTCACCAGATCCAGGGTAGTCTCAGGTGCAGACCAGAATCACCAGGTCCAGGTGAGGTGCAGGTGTCAACCACACTCACCAGGTCACGGTGAGGCCCTCGTGGGGACCAGTGTCACAAGGTACATGACAAACTAGAAACACCGCAGCCACCAGGTCCACATGATGTCCATGTGGGAACGAGAATCAACAGTTATAGGTTAGGACCAGGTGGGTATCTGACTCACCATTTCCAGGTGAGACCCAGGTGGGAACCAGTGTCACCATGTCCAGGTGTGGCCCAGGTGAAGACCAGAGTTAATAGGTCCGGCTGGGTCACTGTTAGTGAACAGTGTAACCATATCCTGATGCTACCCAGGTGGGTACCGAGACACCAGGCCCTGGTGAGGCCCAGGTGGGACCAGAGACATGAGGTCCAGGTGAGGTCCCGATGGGAACCACAGTCATAAGGTCAGGAGAGGCCATGCTTTGGATCAGAGTCACCAGTTACAGGTGAGGCCCAGGTGGAGCCAGAGTCACCTTGTACAGAAGAGGCCAAAGTCAGGACCAGAGTTACCAGGATCAGGTCAGTCCCAGTGGGGAACAGAGTAACCATGTCCCGATGATGCCCAGGTAGACCCAGCGTCACCAGGTCCAGATGAGGCGCAGGTGGGGAGCATATTCACTAGGTCTCGGTGACACCCAGTTGAGGACCAGCGTCACCAGGTCTATTTGAGCCCTAGAGGGGTAACAGATTCACCTGTTCTAGGTGACATCCAGATGAGCACCAGAGTCACCACGTCAGGCTGAGACCCAGAGGGGATCCAGAGTCATCATGTCCAGGTGAGGCTCAGGTGTGGAACAGAGTATCCAGACCATAATGTTCCAAGGTGAGGACCAGAGTCACCAGATCTGGGTGAGACCCAGTTAGGATCAGAGTCACCAGTTCCAGGTGAGGCCAAGAAGGAGTCCACAGCAATCAGGTCCAGGTGGGGAACAAAGTCACCAGGACTGGGTTAGGCCCAGACGGGGAGCAGATTCACCAGGCCCACGTGATTCCCAGGTGGTGACCAGATTTTCTAGTTCCTGGGAGGACCAGGTAAGGACCAGATTCACCAGTTCCAATTCAGGCCCAAGTGGGGGCCTGTGTCACCAGGTATGGGTGAGGCACAATTGGCAACCACACTCACCACCTCCAGGTGAGGCCAACCTGCAGGCCATGCAGAGGAACCGTGTCCAAATTATGCCCAGGTAGGGACCAGAGTTACCAAGTCCAGGTGAGGCCAATCTGCAGGCCATGCAGTGGAACCATGTCCCGATGATGCCCAGGTAGGGACCAGAGTTACCAGGTCCAGGTGAGGCCAACTTGCAGGCCATGCAGTGGAACCATGTCCCGATGGTGCCCAGGGAGGGACCACAGTCCCCAGGTCCAAATGAGGCCCAGATGGAGCATATTCACTAGGTTCATGTGAGGCCCATGTGAGGACCAGAGTCACCAGATCTGGTTGAGGCCAGAGGGGTACCCAATCACCTGGTCAAGGTAACATCCAGATGGGGACCAGAGTCATCATGTCCAGGTGAGGCTCAGGTGTGGAACAGAGTCACCAGGTACCAATGATGCCCAGATGAGGACCAGAGTCACCAGATCTGGGTGACGCGCAGATAGGATCAGAGTCACCAGTTCCAGGTGAGGCAAAGAAAGAGTTCACAGCAATCGGGTCCAGGTGGGGAACAAAGTAACCAGGACTGGGTGAGGCCCAGATGCGGACCAGATTCACCTTGTCCAGGTGAGGTCCAGGTGATGACCAGAGTCCCCAGGTTGGGAGAGGACCAGGTAAGGACCAGATTCACCAGATCTGCGTGACGCGCAGATAGGATTAGAGTCACCAGTACCAGGTGAGGCCAAGAAAGAGTCCACAGCAACCAGGTCCAGGTGGAGAACAAATTCAGCAGGACTGGGTGAGGCCCAGATGGGGACCTGATTCATCAGGTCCACGTGAGGCCCAGGTGGTGACCAGCGTCCCCGGTTCTGGGAGAGGAGCAGGTAAGGACCAGATTCACCTGGTCCAAGAGGCCCCCGTGGGGACCTCTGTCACTTGGTATGGGTGAGGCCAAGGTGGCACCCCACTCACCAAGTCCAGGTAAGGCAAACCTGCAGGCCAGAGTCACCAGATCCAGGTGAGTCCCTAGTGTGGACCGGAGTCACCAGATAAATGTGAGTCTACAAGAACACCACAGTCACCAGGTCCAGGTGTGGTTCATGTGGGAACGAGAGTCACCACGTCCAGGTGAGAAGCAGCTGAAGACCCGAGATAATAGTTCCGGCTGGGTCACTGTTAGTGAACAGTGTAACCATATCCCGATGCTATCCAGGTGGGTGCCAGAGACACTAGGTCCTGGTGAGGCCCAGGTGGGACCAGAGACATGAGGTCCAGGTGAGTTACCGATGTGAACCACAGTCACCAGGTCAGGTGAGGCCATGCATAGGATGAGAGTCACCAGTTACATGTGAGGCCAAGAAAGAGTCCACAGCAAATAGGTCCAGGTGTGGAACAAAGTCACCAAGAATGGGTGAGGCCCAGGTGGTGACCAGAGACCCCGGTTCTGGGAGAGGACCAGGTAGGACCGGATTCACCAGGTCCAAGAGGCCCACGTGGGGACCTGAGTCACCAGGTATGGGTGAGGCCCAGGTGGGAACCCCACTCAGGAGTTCCAGGTGAGGCCAACCTGCAGGCCAGAGTCACCAGATCCAGGTGAGGCCCTAGTGGGGCCAGAGTCACCAGGTTAATGGGAGTCTACAAGTACACCACAGTCACCAGGTCCAGGTGTGGTTCATGTGGGAACGAGAGTCACAAGGTCCAGGTGAGACCCAGGTGTGGATGACAGTCTCCAGGTCCAAATTGAGGCCTAGCTGGGGGGACCAGAGTCATCGGGACGAGTTGAGGCCAAAGTATGGAGCAAAGTTATCATGTCCAAGTGAGGCCCAGGTGGGGAACAGAGTAAAAATGTCCCAATGATGCCAGGTGGGAAAAGAGTCACAAGGTCCAGACGAGGCCTAAGTGAGGAGTAGATTAACCAGGTCCTGTTGAGGCCCAGTTGAGGATCAGTGTCCCCAGCTCTGGGTGATTCCCAAAGGGGGACCAGAGTCACCCGGTTCTGGTGTGAGTCAAGTGGGGACCAGAGTCACCACGTCAGGATGAGGCCCAGAGGGGGACGAGAGGCACTAGGTCCAGGTGAGGCCCCGATGTGGAACTGAGAAACCAGGTCCCATGATGCCCATATGAGGACCTGAGTCACCAGGTCCAGGTGAGGTCCCTGTGGGAACCCGTCACCTCGTCCAGGTGAAGCCCAGGTGGGACCATAGTCAAGAGGTCCAGGGGAGGCCAAAATATATAAGAGGGTATCCAGATCCCAATGATGCCCAGGTAAGGACCAGAGTCAACAGGTCCAGGAGAGGCCCAAATATGGATCAGAGTCATTGTGTTCCAGGTGAGGCCAGATGGAGACCACAGGAACCAGGTCCAGGGGAGCCCCATATGGGAACCAAGCAACCAGATCCAGGTGAGGTCCAGGTGGGACCACAGTTACAAGGACCAGGTGAGGCGCACGAGGCAACAGGATTCACCGAGTCCAGGTGAGGCCCAGGTGGCGACCAGTCACCATCCAGGTGCGGACCTGCTAAGGATCAGATTCACCAGGCCCAGGTGAAGCCCAAGGGGTGACCAGAGTCACCAGGTAAGGGTGAGGTTTAGAAGGGTAACCAGAATAACCAGTTTATTTTGAGGCCCAGAATGGGACCAGAGGTCCCTGTTCAAAGTGAGGCCTAGGTGTGGAATAGAGTATCCAGGTACCAATGATGCCTGAGTGAGGACCAGAGTCACTATGGCCATGCAGGCCCAGATGGAGAACAGAAGCACTAGGTCCTGGTGAGACATAGAGTATGACCACAGTCAGCAGTATCAGGTGAGCCCCTTTTGGGAACCAGAGCCACTCTTTCCAGCTGAGTCCCAGGTACATGTGAGGTCCACGTGAGGACCAGATTCATCAGGTCGAATTGAGGAATAGCTAGGGACAAGAGTCACCAGGTCTGGGTGCGTAATAGGTGGGGCAAGATTCAGCAGTTCTGAGTTAGGTCAAAGTGGGCAAGAGAGACACCAAGTCCAGGAGAGGTCCAGATTGGGACCAGAGTCACCAGATCCAGGTGAAGTCCAGATGGGGACCAGAGTCTCCAGATCCAGGTGAAGCCCAGGTGGGGACCAGAGTCTCTAGGTCCAGATGAGGCCCAGGTGAGGACCAGAGTTACCAGGTACACGTGAGGCCCCGGTGGGGATCAGAGGCAACAGGTCCATGTGAGGCCGGCTTGGGGACCATGGTCAACAGGTCTTCTTGAGGCCCAGGTGTGGAACACAGTAAGCAGGTCCAGGTGAGTCCCCATGGTGACAAGAGTCACCACGTCCAGGTGAGGCCCAGGTTCGGACCAGGATCACTATGTACAGGGGAGGCCCTTGAAAGAACCAGAGTCAACAGTTCGAGGTCAGGCGCAGGTTTCAACCAGGGTGAGCAGATCTAAGTCGGGGGAAAGTGGGGTTCACAGTCACTAGGGCATTGTGAGACCCATAGGGGCACCAGAGCCACGTGGTCCAGGTGAGGTCCAGTTGTGGAACACAGTCATAGGGTCCCAATTTTGCGCAGTTGAGGACCATGGTCAACAGGGCCAGGTGAGGCTCAGATGGGGACAGGAGTCCCCAAATCCAGGTGAAGCCCAGGTGGGGACCACAGTCACCAGATCCAGGGTAGTCTCAGGTGCAGACGAGAATCACCAGGTCCAGGTGAGTTGCAGGTGTCAACCACACTCACCTGGTCCCGGTGAGGCCCTGGTGGGGACCAGTGTCACAAGGTACATGACAAACTAGAAACACCGCAGCCACCAGGTCCACATGATGTCCATGTGGGAATGAGAATCAACAGTTATAGGTTAGGACCAGGTGGGTATCTGACTCACCATTTCCAGGTGAGACCCAGGTGGGAACGAGTGTCACCATGTCCAGGTGGGGCCCAGGTGAAGACCAGAGTTAATAGGTCCGGCTGGGTCACTGTTAGTGAACAGTGTAACCATATCCTGATGCTACCCAGGTGGGTACCAGAGACACCAGGTCCTGGTATGAGGTCCAGGTGAGGTCCCGATGGGAACCACAGTCATAAGGTCAGGAGAGGCCATGCTTTGGATCAGAGTCACCAGTTACAGGTGAGGCCCTGGTGGAGCCAGAGTCACCTTGTACAGAAGAGGAGAAAGTCAGGACCAGAGTTACCAGGACAAGGTCAGTCCCAGTGGGGAACAGAGTAACCATGTCCCGATGATGCCCAGGTAGACCCAGCGTCACCAGGTCCAGATGAGGCGCAGGTGGGGAGCATATTCACTAGGTCTCGGTGACACCCAGTTGAGGACCAGTGTCACCAGGTCTAGTTGACGCCTAGAGGGGTACCAGATTCACCTGGTCTAGGTGACATCCAGATGGGGACCAGAGTCACCATGTCAGGCTGAGGCCCAGAGGGGATCCAGAGTCATCATGTCCAGGTGAGGCTTAGGTGTGGAACAGAGTCACCAGGTAACAATGATGCCCAGGTGAGGACCATAGTCACCAGGTCCAGTTTGAGGCCTAGGTGGGGGGAACAGATTCATCAGGACAAGTTGAGGCCAAAGTGTGGAGCAAAGTTATCATGCCCAGGTGATGTCTAGGTGGGGAACAGAGTAACCATGTCCCATTGATGCCAGGTGGGAAAAAAGTCACCAGGTACAGATGAGACCAAAGTGAGGACTAGATTCACCAGGTCCTGTTGAGGCCCAGTTGAGCACCAGTGTCCCCAGCTCGGGGTGACTCCCAGAGGGGGACCAGAGTCACCCGGTTCTGGTGATATCCAGGTGTGGACAAGAATCACCACGTCAGCGTGAGGCCCAGAGGGGGACGAGAATCACTAGTTTCAGGTGAGGCCCCGATGTGGAGCTGAGAAAAAAGGTCCCATAATGCCCAAATGAGGACATGAGTCACCAGTTCCAGGTGAGGTCCCTGTGGGAACCAGTCACCTCGTCCTGGTGAGGCCTAGGTGGGACCACAGTCAACAGGTCCAGGTGAGGCCCAGGTATATAAGAGAGTATCCAGGTCCCAATGATGCCCAGGTAAGGACCAGAGTCAACAGGTCCAGGAGAGGCCCAAATATGGATCAGAGTCATTGTGTTCCAGGTGAGGCCAGATGGAGACCACAGGAACCAGGTCCTGGAGACCCCCATATGGGAACCAGAGCCACCAGATCCAGGTGAGGTCCAGGTGGGACCACAGTCACAAGGTCCAGGTGAGGCGCAGGTGGCAACAGGATTCACCAAGTCCAGGTAGGTCCAGGTGGCGACCAGTCACCACATCCAGGTGCGGACCAGCTAAGGACCAGATTCACCAGGTCCATGTGAAGACCAATGGGTGACCAGAGTCACCACTTTAGGGTGAGGCGCAGAGGGGGAACCAGAGTAACCAGTTTAGTTTGAGGCCCAGAATGGGACCAGAGGTCCCTGGTCAAAGTGAGGCCCAAGTGTGGAATAGAGTATCCAGTTCCCAATGATTCCTGGGTGAGGACCAGAGTCACTAGGGCCATGGAGGGCCAGATGGGGAGCAGAATCACTAGGTCCTGGTGAGGCATAGGATAAGACCACAGTCACCAGTCTCAGGTGAACCCCTTAGGGGAACAAGAGCCACTCCATCCAGCTGAGTCCCAGGTCCATGTGAGGCCCACGTGAGGGCCAGATTCATCTGGTCGAATTGAGGCATAGCTGGGGACAAGAGTCACCATGTTTTGTGCGGCCCAGGTGGGGCAAGATTCAGCAGTTCTGAGTTAGGTCAAAGTGAGGACGAGAGACACCAGGTCCAAGTGAGGCCAAACTGAGGACCAGAGTCACCAGATCCCGGTGAGGTCCATGTTGGAAAGAGAGTTACCAGGTCCAGGAGAGGTCCAGGTGGGGACCAGAGTCACCAGATCCAGGTGAAGTCCCGGTGCGGACAAGAGTCACCAGATCCAGGTGAGCCCAGGTGGGGAACACAGTAACCATATCCCATTGATGCCAGGTGGGAAAAGAGTCACAAGGTACAGATGAGGCCTAAGTGAGGAGAAGATTCACCAGGTCCTGTTGAGGCCCATTTTAGGACCAGTGTCCCCAGCTCCGGGTGAGTCCCAGAAGGGGAGCAGAGTCACCCGGTTTGGTGATATCCAGGTGGGGACCAGAGTCACCACATCAGGGGAAGCGCAGAGGGGGACGAGTTTCACTAGGTTCAGGTGAGGCCCCGATGAGGAACTGAGAAACCAGGTCCCATAATGCCCATATGAGGACCTGATTCACCAGGTCCAGGTGAGGCCAAACTGAGGACCAGAGTCACCAGATCCAGGTGAAGCCAAGATGGGGACCAGAATCACTATGTCCAGATGAGGCCCAAGTGAGGACCAGTGTTACCAGGTACACGTGATGCCCCGGTGGGAATCAGAGGCAACAGGTCCATATGAGGTCAGCTTCGATACCATGGTCAACAGGTCTACTTGAGGCCCAGGTGTAGAACACAGTAACCAGGTCCAGGTGAGTCCCCGGTGGTGACAAGAGTCACCACGTCCAGGTGAGTCCCAGGGGGGGACCAGGATCACCAGGTACAGGGGAAGCCCTTGAATGAACCAGAGTCAACAGTTCGAGGTCAGGCGCAGGTGTCAACCAGGGTCAGCAGGTCCAAGTCAGGCCAAAGTGGGATTCACAGTAACTAGGGCACGGTGAGACCCAGAGGGGGACCAGAGTCACCTGGTCCAGGTGAGGTCCAGGTGGGATCACAGTCACAAGGTCCAGGTGAGGCGCAGGTGGCAAGAGGATTCACCAAGTCCACGTGGGGCCCAGGTGACGACCAGTCAGCAGATCCAGGTGCGGACCAGCTAAGGACAAGATTCACCAGGCCCAAGTGAAGCTCAAGGGGTGACCAGATTCACGAGGTACATGAGAAGCTAGAAACACTGCAGCCACCAGGTCCACATGATGTCCATGTGGGAACGAGAATCACCAGTTAGAAGTAAGGACCAGGTGGGGATGCGACTCACCATGTCCAGGTGAGACCCAGGTGGGAACCTGTATCACCATGTCCAGGTGTGGCCCAGGTGAATGCCAGAGTTAATAGGTCCCGCTGGTTCACTGTTATTGAACAGTGTTACCATATCCTGATGCTACCGAGGTGGGTACCGAGACTCCAGGTCCTGGTGAGGCCCAGTTGGGACCAGAGACATGAGGTCCAGGTGATGTCCCGACGGGAACCACAGTCACAAGGTCAGGTGAGACCATGCTTAGGATCAGAGTCACCAGTTACAGGTGAGGCCCAGGTGGACCCAGAGTCACCTGGTACAGAAAATGCCAAAGTCAGGAAAAGTGTTATCAGGATCAGGTCACTCCCAGTGGGGAATAGAGTAACCATGTCCCAATGATGCCCACGTAGAACCAGAGTCACCATGTCCAAATGAGGCTCAGTTGGGGAGCATATTCACTAGGTCCCGGTGAGGCCCAGTTGAGGACTAGAGTCACCAGGTTTTGTTGAGGCCTAGAGGGGTACCATATTCACCTGGTCTAGGAGACATCCAGATGGGGACCAGAGTCTCCATATCAGAGGGAGGCCCAGAGTGGATCCAGAGTCATCATGTCCAGGTGAGGCTCAGGTGTGGAACAGAGTATCCAGGTCGTAATGATACACAGGTGAGGACCAGAATCAGCAGATCTGGGTGAGGCCCAGTTAGGATCAGAGTCACCAGTTCCAGTTGAGGCCAAGAAGGAGTCCACAGCAATCAAGTCCAGGTGGGGAACAAAGTCACCAGGACTGAGTGAGGCCTAGATGGGGACCAGAGTCACCAGGTCCAGGTGATTCACTGGTGATGACCAGGTTACGAGTTGTGGGTGAGGACCAGGTAAGGACCAGATTCACCAGGTCAAAGTGAGGTCCACGTGGGGAACTGTGTCACCAGGTATGGGTGAGCCCCAGGTGGCAACCCCACTCACCAGGTCCAGGTGAGGCCAACCTGCAGGCCATGCAGAGGAACCATGTCCCGATGATGCCCAGGTAGGGACGAGTGATACCAGGTCCAACTGAGGCCAACCTGCAGGCCATGCAGTGGAACCATGTCCCGATGATGCCCAGGTAGGGACCAGAGTCACCAGGTCCATATGAGGCCCAGATCGAGTATATTCACTAGGTCAAGGTGAGGCCCATTTGAGGACCAGAGTCCCCAGATCTGGTTGAGGCCTAGAGGGGTACTAGAATCACCTGGTCAAGGTGACATCCAGATAAGGACCAGAGTCACCAGTTCCAGGTGAGGCCAAGAAAGAGTCCACAGCAATCAGGTCCAGGTGGGGAACAAAGTCACCAGGACTGTGTGAGACCCAGAAGGGGACCAGATTCACCAGGTCCAGGTGAGGCCCAGGTTGTGACCAGAGTCCCCGGGTCTGGGAGAGGACCAGGTAAGGACCAGATTCACCAGGTCCACATGGCCCACATGGGGAACTGAGTCACCAGGTATGGGTGAGGCCCAGGTGGCAACCACACTCACCAGGTCCAGGTGAGGCCAACCTGCAGGCCAGAGTCACCATATCCAGGTGAGGCCCTAGTGGGGACCGGAGTCACCAGGTAAATGTGAGTCTACAAGAACACCACAGTCACCAGGTCCAGGTGTGGCTCAAGTGGGAACGAGAGTCACCAGATCCAGGTGAGACCCAGGTGGGGACCACAGTCACCAGGTCCAGATTGAGGCCTAGGTGGGGGGCCAGAGTCATCAGGACCAGTTGAGGCCAAAGTGTAGAGCAAAGTTATCATGTCCATGTGAGGCCCAGGTGGGGAACATAGTCACCATGTCCCATTGATGCCAGGTTGGAAAAGAGTCACAAGGTCCAGACGAGGCCTAAGTGAGGAGTAGATTCACCAGGTCCTGTTGAGCCCCAGTTGAGGGTCAGTGCCCCAGCTCCGGGTGAGTCCCAGAGGGGGAGCAGAGGCACCCGGTTCTGGTGATATCCAGGTGGGGACCACAGTCACCATGTCAGGGCGACGCGCAGAGGGGGACGAGAATCACTAGGTCCAGGTGAGGCCCCGATGTGGAAATGAGAAACCAGGTCCCATGATGCCCATATGAGGACCTGAGTCACCAGGTCCAGGTGAGGTCCCTGTGGGAACCAGTCACCTCGTCCAGGTGAGGCCCAGGTGGGACCACAGTCACCAGGTCCAGGTGAGGCCCTGGTATATAGAGAGTATCCAGGTCCCAATGATGCCCAGGTAAGGACCAGAGTCAACAGGTCCAGGAGAGGACCATATATGGATCAGAGTCATTGTGTTCCAGGTGAGGCCAGATGGAGACCACAGGAACCAGGTCCAGGAGAGCCCCATATGGGAACCAGAGCCAACAGATCCAGGTGAGGTCCAGTTGGGACCACAGTCACAAGGTCCAGGTGAGGCGCAGGTGGCAATAGGATTCATCAAGTCCAGGTGAGGCCCAGGTGGCCACCAGTCACCAGATCCAGATGCGGACCAGCTAAGGACCAGATTCACCAGGCCCAAGTGAAGCCCAAGGGGTGACCAGAGTCACCAGGTAAGGGTGAGGCCCAGAGGGGAACCAGAGTAACCAGTTTAGTTTGAGGCCCATAATAGGACCAGAGGTCCCTGGTCAAAGTGAGGCCCAGATGTGGAATAGAGTATCCAGGTCCCAATGATGCCTGGGTGAGGTCCAGAGTCACTAGGGCCATGTAGGCCCAGATGGGGAACAGAATCACTAGGTCCTGGTGAGGCATAGAATAAGACCACTATCACCAGTATCAGGTGTGCCCCTTGTGGGAACCAGAGCCACTCTATCCAGCTGAGACCCAGGTCCATGTGTGCCCCACGTCAGGACCAGATTCATCAAGTTGAATTGAGGCATAGCTGGGGACAGGAGTCACCAGGTCTGTGTGCGGCCTTGGTGGGGCAAGATTCAGCAGTTCTGAGTTAGGTCAAAGTGGGGACGAGAGACACCAGTACAAGTGAGGCCAAACTGAGGACCAGAGTCACCAGATCCAGGTGAGGTCCATGTTGGAAAGAGAGTCACCAGGTCCAGGAGAGGTCCAAGTGGGGACCAGAGTCACCAGATCCAGGTGAGGTCCATGTTAGAAAGAGAGTCACCAGGTCCAGGAGAGGTCCAGGTGGGGACCAGAGTCACCAGATCCAGGTGAAGTCCAGGTAGGGACCAGAGTCAGCAGATCCAGGTGAAGCCCAGGTGGGGACCAGAGTCACTAGGTCCAGATGAGGCCCAGGTGAGGATCAGAGTTACCAGATACACGTGAGCCCCCGGCGGGGATCAGAGCCAAAAGGTCCACGTGAGGCCGGCTTGGGGACCATCCTCAACAGGTCTACCTGGGGCCCAGGTGTGGAACAAAGTAATCATGTCCAGGTGAGTCCCCGGTGGTGACAAGATTCACCACTTCCAGTTGAAGACCAATTGGGGACCAGGATCACCAGGTACAGGGGAGGCCCTTGAGAGAACCAGAGTCAACAGTTCGAGGTCAGGCGCATGTGGCAACCAGGGTCAGCAGGTCCAAGTCAGGCCAAAGTGGGGTTCACAGTCACTAGGGCACAGTGAGACCCAGAGGGGACCAGAGTCTCCTTGTCCAGGTGAGATCCAGTTGTGGAACACAGTCACCGGGTCCAATTCTGCCTAGTTGAGGACCATGGTCAACAGGGCTAGTTGAGGCCCAGATGGGGACCGGAGTCCCCAAATTCAGGTGAAGCCCAGGTGGGGACCACAGTCGCCAGATCCAGGATAGTCTCAGGTGGAGACCAGAATCACCAGGTCCTGGTGAGGTGCAGGTGGCAACCACACTCACCAAGTCCCGGTGATGACCTGGTGGGGACCAGAGTCACGAGGTACATGAGAAGCTAGTAACACTGCAGCCACCAGGTCCACATGATGTCCATGTGGGAACGAGAATTACAAGTTACAGGTGAGGACCAGGTGGGGATCTGTGTCACCATGTCCAGGTGAGACCCTGGTGGGAACCAGTGTCACCATGTCCAAGTGTGGACCAGGTGAAGACAAGAGTTAATAGGTCCGGCCGCGTCACTGTTGGTGAACAGTGTAACCATATCCTGATGCTACTCAGGTGGGTACTAGATACAAGGTCCTGGTGAGTCCCAGTTGGGACCAGAGACATGAGGTCCAGGTGAGGTACCGATGGAAACCACAGTCACCAGGTCAGGTGAGGCCATGCTTATGATCAGAGTCACCACTTACAGGTGAGGTCCAGGGGGAGCCAGAGTCACATGGCACAGAAGAGGCCAAAGTCAGGACCAGAGTTACCACGATAAGGTCAGTCCCACTGGGAATAGAGTAACCACGTCCCGATGATGCCCAAGTAGAACCACAGTTACCAGGTCCAGGTGCGGCCAACCTAAAGGCCATGCAGTGGAACCTTGTCCCGATGAGGCCCAGGTAGGGAAGAGAGTCACCAGGTCCAAATGATGTCCAGATGGAGCATATTCACTAGGTCCAGCCGTGGCCCAGTTGAGGACCAGAGACACCAGATCTGGTTTAGGCCTAGAGGGGTACCAGAATCACCTGGTCCAGGTGACATCCAGATGGGGACCAGAGTCTCCAGGCCTGAGTCACGCGCAGAGAGGATAAGAGTCACCAGTTCCAGGTGAGGCCACGAAAGAGTCCAAAGCAATCAGGTCCAGGTGGGGAACAAACTCACCAGGACTGGTTGAGGCCCAGATGGGGAAGAGATTCACCAGGTCTAGGTGAGGCCCAGGTGGTGACTAGAATCCCCGGGTCTGGGAGAGGACCATGTAAGGACCAGATTCAGCAGGTCCAAGAGAACCACGTCGGTTCCTGAGTTACCAGGTATGGGTGAAGCTCAGGTGGCAACCCCACTCACCAGGTACAGGTGAGGCCAACCTGCAAGCCAGAGTCACCAGATCCATGTGAGGCCCTACTGAGGACCGGTGTCATCAGGTAAATGTGAGTCTACAAGAAAACAACAGTCACAGGTCCAGGTGTGTTTCATGTGGGAACGAGAGTCACCAGGTCCAGGTGAGACCCAGGTGGGGACCACAGTCACCAGGTCCAGATTGAGGCCTAGGTGGGGGGACGAGAGTCTTCAGGAGCAGTTGAGGCCAAAGTGTGGAGCAAAGTTATCATGTACAGGTGAGGCCCAGGTGGGGAACAGAATAACCATGTCCCATTGATGTCAGGTGAGAAAAGAGTCACAAGGTCCAAACGAGGCCTAAGTGAGGAGTAGATTCACCAGGTCCTGTTGAGGATCAGCTGAGGACCAGTGTCCCCAGCTCCGGGTGAGTCCCAGAGGGGGACCGGAGTCACCCGGTTCTGGTGATATCCAGGTGGGGACCAGAATCACCACGTCCGGGTGAGGCCCAGAGGGGGACGAGAATCACTAGGTCCAGATGAGGCCCCGATGTGGAACTGAGAAACCAGGTCCCATGATGCCCATATGAGGACCTGAGTCACCAGGTCCAGGTGAGGTCCCTGTGGGAACCAGTCAACTCGTCCAGGTGAGGTACAGGTGGGACCACAGTCACCAGGTCCAGGTGAGGCGCAGGAGGCAACAGGATTCACCAAGTCCAGGTGAGGCCCAGGTGGCGACCAGTCACCAGATCCAGGTGCGGAACAGCTAAGGACCAGATTCTCCAGGCCCATGTGAAGCCCAAAGGGTGATCAGAGTCACCTGGGGAGGGTGAGGCCCAGAGGGGGGACCAGAGTAACCAGTTTAGTTTGAGGCCCAGAATGGGACCTGAGGTCCCTGGTCAAAGAGAGGCCCAGGTGTGGAATAGAGTATCCAGGTCACAATGACGCCTGGGTGAGGACCAGAGTCACTGGGGCCATGCAGGCCCAGATGGGGAACAGAATCACTAGGTCCTGGTGAGGCATAGAATAAGACCACATTCAGCAGTCAGGTGAGCCCCTTGTGAAAACCAGAGCCACTCTATCCAGCTGAGTCCCAGGACAAGGTGAGTCCCATGTGAGGACCAGATTCACCAGGTCGAATTGAGGCATAGCTGGGGACAAGAGTCACCAGGTCTGGGTGCGGCCTAGGTGGGGCAAGATTCAGCAGTTCTGAGTTAGGTCCAAGTGGGGACGAGAGACACCAGGTCCAGGTGAGGCCAAACTGAGGACCAGATTCACCAGATCCAGGTGAGGTCCATGTTGGAAAGAGAGTCACGAGGTCCAGGAGAGGTCCAGGTGGGTTCCAGAGTCACCAGATCCAGGTGAAGTCCAGGTGGGGACCAGAGTCACCAGATCCATGTGAACCCAAGGTGGGGACCAGAGTCACTAGGTCCAGATGAGGCCCAGGTGAGGACCAGAGATACCAGGTACACGTGAGGACACGGTGGGGATCAGAGGCAACATGTCCATGTGAGGCCGGCTTGGGGACCATGTTCAACAGGTCTACTTGAGACCCAGGTGTGGAACACAGTAAGCAGGTCCAGGTGAGTCCCCATTGGTGACAGGAGTCACCACGTCCAGGTGTGGGCCAAGTCCGACCAGGATCACCAGGTCCAGGGAAGGCCCTTGAAAGAACCAGAGAGAAAAGTTCGAGGTCAGGCGCAGGTGGCAACCAGGGTCAGCAGGTCAAGTCAGGCCAAAGTGGGGTTCACAGTCACTAGGGCATGGTGAAACCCAGAGTGGGACCAGAGTCACCTGGTCCAGGTGAGGTCCAGTTGTGGAACACAGTCACTGGGTCCCAATTTTGCACAGTTGAGGACCATGGTCAACAGGGCCAGGTGAGGCCAAGATGGGGACCGGAGTCCCCAAATCCAGGTGAAGCCCAGGTGGGGACCACACTCACCAGATCCAGGGTAGTCTCAGGTGCAGACCAGAATCACCAGGTCCATGTGAGGTGCAGGTGGCAACCACACTCACCCGGTCTCGGAGAGTCCCCGGTGGGGACCAGAGACACGAGGTACATGAGAATCTAGAAACACTGCAGCCACCAGGTCCACATGATGTCCATGTGGGAACGAAAATCACCAGTTACAGGTGAGGACCAGGTGGGGATCCGACTCACCATGTCCAGGTGAGATCCAGGTGGGAACCAGTGTCACCATGTCCTGGTGTGCCCCACGTGAAGACCAGAGTTATTAGGTCCGGCTGGATGAGTGTTAGTGAACAGTGTAACCATATCCTGATGCTACCCAGGTGGGTACCAGAGACACCAGCTCCTGGTGAGGCCCAGGTGTAACCGGAGACATGAGGTCCAGGTGACGTCTCGATGGGAACCACAGTCACCAGGTCACGTGAGCCCATGCTTAGGATCAGAGTCACCAGGTACAGGTGAGGCCCAGGTGGAGCCAATGTCACCTGGTACAGAAGAGGCCAAAGTCAGGACCAGAGTTACCAGGATCAGGTCAGTCCCAGTGGGAAATACAGTAACCATGTCCCAGTGATGCCCAGGTAGAATCAGAGTCACCAGGTCCAGCGAGGCGCAGGTGGGGAGAATATTCACTAGGTCCAGGTGAGGCCCAGTTGAGGACCAGAGTCACCAGGTCTAGTTGACGCCTAGAGGGGTACCAGATTCACGTGGTCTAGGGGACATCCAGATGGGGACCAGAGTCACCATGTCTGGCTGAGGCCCAGAGTGCATCCAGAATCATCATATCCAGGTGAGGTTCAGGTGTGGAATAGAGTATCCAGGTCATAATGGTCCACATGTGAGGACCAGAGTCACCAGATCTGGGTGAGGCCCAGTTAGGAGCAGAGTCAAAAGTTCCAGGTGAGGCCAAGAAGGAGTCCACAGCAATCAGCTGCGGTGGGGATCAAAGTCACCAGAAATGGGTGAGGCCCAGATGGGGACCAGATTCACCAGGTCCAGGTGATTCCCAGCTGGTGACAAGGGTTACCAGTTCCGGGTGAGGACGAGGTAAGGACCAGATTCACCAGGTCCAAGTTAGGCCCACGTGAGACCTGTGTCACCAGGTATGGGTGAGGCCCAGGTGGCAAGCCCACTCACCAGGTCTAGGTGAGGCCAACCTGCAGGCCATGCAGAGGAACCGTGTCCCGATGATGCCCAGGTAGGGACCAGAGGTACGAGGTCCAGGTGACGCCAACCTACAGGCCATGCAGAGGAACCGTGTCCCGATGATGCCCTGGTAGGGACCAGAGTTACCAGGTCAAGAAGAGGCCAACCTGCAGACCATTATGTGGAACCATGTCCCGATGTTGCCCCCGTAGTGACCAGAGTCACCAGGTCCAAATGAGGCCCAGATGGAGCATATTCCCTAGGTCCAGGTGAGGCCCAGTTTAGGACCAGAGTCACCAGATCTGGTTGAGGCCCAGAGGCGTACCAGATTCACCTGGTCTAGGTGACATCCAGATGGGGACCAGAGTAAACATGTCAGGGTGAGGCCCAGAGGGGATCCAGAGTCATCATGTCCAGGTGAGCCTCAGGTGTGGAACAGAGTATCCAGGTCATAATGGTCCACAGGTGAGGACCAGAGTCCCCAGATCTGGGAGAGGCCCAGTTAGGATCAGAGTTACTACTTCCAGGTGAGCCCAAGAAGGTGTCCACAGCAATCAGGTCCAGGTGGGGAACAAAGTCACCAGGACTAGGTGATGCCCAGGTGGGGACCAGATTTACCACTTACGGGTGAGGACTAGGTAAGGACCACATTCACCAGGTCCAATTGGGGCCCACGTGGGGACTTGTGTCACCAGGCATGTGTAAGATCCAGGTGGGAAACCCACTCACCAGGTCAAGATGTCCCGATGATGCCCAGGTAGGGACCAGAGTCACCAGGTCCAAATGAGGCCCAGATGGAGCATATTCCCTAGGTCCAGGTGAGGCCCAGTTTAGGACCAGAGTCACCAGATCTGGTTGAGGCCCAGAAGGGTACCAGATTCACCTGGTCTAGGTGACATCCAGATGGGGACCAGAGTAAACATGTCAGGGTGAGGCCCAGAGGGGATCCAGAGTCATCATGTCCAGGTGAGCCTCAGGTGTGGAACAGAGTATCCAGGTCATAATGGTCCACAGGTGAGGACCAGAGTCCCCAGATCTGGGAGAGGCCCAGTTAGGATCAGAGTTACTACTTCCAGGTGAGCCCAAGAAGGTGTCCACAGCAATCAGGTCCAGGTGGGGAACAAAGTCACCAGGACTAGGTGATGCCCAGGTGGGGACCAGATTTACCACTTACGGGTGAGGACTAGGTAAGGACCACATTCACCAGGTCCAATTGGGGCCCACGTGGGGACTTGTGTCACCAGGCATGTGTAAGATCCAGGTGGGAAACCCACTCACCAGGTCAAGATGTCCCGATGATGCCCAGGTAGGGAGCAGAGTTACCAGGTCCAGGTGAGGCAAACCAGCAGGCCATGCAGTGGAACCATTTCACGATGATTCCCAGTGAGTGACCAGAGTCACCAGGTCCAAATGAGGCCCAGATGGAGCATATTCACTAGGTCCAGGTGAGGCCCAGTTGAGGACAAGAGTCACCAGATCTGGTTGAGGCCTAGAGGGGTTCCAGAATCACCTGGTCCAGGTGACATCCAGATGGGGACCAGATCACCAGGTCAGGGTGAGGCCCAGAGAGGTCCCAGAGACATCATGTCCAGGTGAGGCTCAGGTGTGGAACAGAGTAACCAGGTACCAATGATGCCCAGGTGAGGACGAGAGTCACCAGGTCTGGGTGACGCACAGATAGGATCAGAGTCACCAGTTCAAGGTGAGGGCAAGAAAGAGTCCAGAGCAATCAGGTCCAGGTGGGGAACATAGTCACCAGGACTGGGTTAGGCCAGATGGGGACCAGATTCACCAGGTCCAGGTGATTTCCAGGAGGTGACAGAGTGACCAAATCCAGGTGAAGCTCAGGTGGGGACCAGAGTGACTAGGTCCAGATGAGGCCCAGGTGAGGACCAGAGTTACCAGATCTGGGTGACGTGCAGATAGGATCAGAGTCACCAGTTCCAGGTAAGGCCAAGAAAGAGTCCACAGCAATCAGGTCCAGGTGGGGAACAAAGGCACCATGACTGGGTGAGGCCCAGATGGGGACCAGATTCATTCACCAGGTCCAGGTGAGGCCCAGGTGGTGACCAGAGTCCTGGATCTAGGAAAGGACCAGGTAAGTACCACATTAACCAGGTCCAAAAGGCCCACGTGGGGACCTGAGTCACCAGGTATGGGTGATGCCCAGTTGGCAACCCCACTCACCAGGTCCAGCTGAGGCCAACCTGCATGCCAGAGTCACCAGATCCACGTGAGACCCTAGTGGGGACAGGAGTCACTAGGTAAATATGAGTCTACAAGAACACCACAGTGACCAGGTCCAGGTGTGGTTCATGTGGGAACGAGAGTCACCGGGTCCAGGTGAGACCCAGGTGGGGACCATAGTCACCAGGTCCAGATTGAGGCCTAGGTGGGGGGACCAGTGTCATCAGGACCAGTTGAGGCCAAAGTGTGGATCAAAGTTATCATATCCAGGTGAGGCTCAGTTTGGGAACAGAGTAACCATGTCCCATTGTTGCCAGGTGCGAAAAGAGTCACAAGCTCCAGACGAGGCCTAAGTGAGGAGTAGATTCACCAGGCCCACTGAGCCGCAGTTGAGGACCAGTGTCCTCAGCTCCGGGTGTGTCACCCGGTTCTGGTGATATTGAGGTTGGGACCAGATTCACCAGTCAGGGTGAGACCCAGAGGGGGACGAGATTCACTAGGTCCAGGTGAGGCCCCGATGTGGAACTGAGAAACCAGGTCCCATGATGCCCATATGAGGACCTGAGTCACCAGGTCCAGGTGAGGTCCCTGTGGGAACCAGTCACCTCGTCCAGGTGAGGCCAAGGTGGGACCACAGTCACCAGGTCCAGGTGAGGCCCAGGTGAAGACCAGAGTTAATAGGTCCAGCTAGGTCACTGTTAGTGAACAGTGTAACCACATCCTGATGATACCCAGGTGGGTACCAGAGACACCAGGTCCTGGTGAGGCCCAGGTTGGACCAGAGACATGAGGTCCAGATGATGTCACGATGGGAACCACAGTCACCAGGTCAGGTGAGGCCATGCTTTCGTCAGAGTCACCAGTTACAGGTGAGGCCCAGGTGGAGCCAGAGTCACCTGGTACATAAGAGGCCAAAGTCAGGACCAGTGTTACAAGGATCAGGTCAGTCCCATTGGGAAATAGAGTAACCATGTCCCGGTGATGCCCAGGTAGAACCAGAGTCACCAGGTCCAGATGAGGCGCAGGTAGGGAGCATATTCACTAGGTCCCGGTGAGGCCCAGTTGAGGACTAGACTCACCAGGTCTAGTTGCGGCCTAGAGGGGTATCAAATTCACCTGGTCTAGGTGACATCCAGATGGAGACCAGAGTCATCATGTCCAGGTGAGGCTCAGGTGTGGAACAGAGTATCCAGGTCATAATGATCCACAGTAGAGGACCAGAGTCACCAGATCTGGGTGAGGCCCAGTTAGGATCATCGTCTCCATTTCCAGGTGAGGCCAAGAAGGAGTCCACAGCAATCAAGTCCAGGTGGGGAACAAAGTCACCAGGACTGGGTGAGGCCCAGATGGGGACCAGATTCACCAGGTCCAGGTGATTCCCAGGTGATGACCAGAGTTACAAGTTTCGGATGAGGACCAGGTAAGGACCAGATTCACCAGGTCCAACTGACGCCCAGATGGAGCATATTCACTAGGTACAGGTGAGGCCCACTTCAGGACCAGAGTCAACAGATCAGGTTGAGGCCTAGAGGGGTACCAGAATCACCTGGTCCAGGTGACATCCAGATGGGGACCAGAGTCACCAGGTCAGGGTGAGGCCCAGAGAAGTTCCAGATTCATCATGTCCAGGTGAGGCTCAGGTGTGGAACAGAGTCATCAGGTACGAATGATGCCCAGGTGAGGACCAGAGTCACCAGATCTCGGTGAAGCGCAGATAGGATAAGAGTCACCAGTTCCACGTGAGGCCAAGAAGAAGACAACAACAATCAGGTCCAGGTGGCGAACAAAGTCACCAGAATGGGTGAGGCCCAGATGGGGACCAGATTCACCAGGTCCAGGTGAGGCCCAGGTGGGGACCAGAGTCATCGGGTCTGAGAGAGGACCAGGTAAGGAACAGGTTCACCAGGTCCAAGAGGCCCACGTGGGGACCTGAGTCTCCAGGTATGGGTGAGGCCCAGGTGGCAACCCCACTCACCAGGTCCAGGTTAGGCCAACCTGCAGGCCAGAGTCACCAGATCCAGGTGAGGCCCTAGTGGGGACCGGAGTCACCAGGTAAATGTGAGTCTACAAGAACACCACAGTCACCACGTCCAGGTGTGGTTAATGTGGGAACGAGAGTCACAAGGTCCAGGTGAGACCCATGTGGAAACCACAGTCATCAGGTCCAGATTGTGGACTAGGTGGGGGGACCAGAGTCATCAGGACTTGTTGAGGCTAAAGTGTGGAGCAAACTTATCATGTCCAGGTGAGACCCAGGTGGGAAACAGAGTAACCATGTCCCATTGATGCCAGGTGGGAAAAGAGTCACAAGGTCCAGACGAGCGCTAAGTGAGGAGTAGATTCACCATATCCTGTTGAAGCCCAGCTGAGGACAAGTGTCGCCAGCTCCGGATGAGTCCCAGAGGGGGACCAGAGTCACCAGGTCCTGGTGATATCCAGGTGGGGACCAGAGTCACCACGTCAGGGTGAGGCCCAGAGGGGGACGAGGTTCACTAGGTCCAGGTGAGGCCCCGATGTGGAACTGAGAAACCAGGTCCCATGATGCCCATAGAAGGACCTATACCACCAGGTCCAGGTGAGGTCCCTGTGGGAACAAGTCACCTCGTCCAGGTGAAGCCCACGTGGGACCACAGTCAACAGGTCCAGGTGAGGCCCAGGAATATAAGAGAGTATCCAGGTCCCAATGATGCCCAGGTAAGGACCAGAGTCAACAGGTCCAGGAGAGGCCCAAATATGGATCAGAGTCATTGTGTTCCAGGTGAGGCCAGATGGAGACTACAGGAACCAGGTCCAGGAGAGCCCCATATGGGAACCAGAGCCACCAGATCCAGGTGAGGTCCAGGTGGGATCACAGTCACAAGGTCCAGGTGAGGCGCAGGAGGCAACAGGATTCAACAAGTCCAGGTGAGACTCAGGTGGCGACCAGTCACCAGATCCAGGTGCGGACCAGCTAAGGACCAGATTCAGCAGGCCCAAGTGAAGCCCAAGGGGTGACCAGAGTCACCAGGTAGGGGTGAGGCCCAGAGGTGGAACCAGAGTAACCAGTTTAGTTTGAGGCCCAGAATGGGACCAGAGGTCCCTGGTCAAAGTGAGGCCCAGGTGTGTAATAGAGTATCCAGGTCCCAATGATACCTGGGTCCGGACCAGAGTCACTAGGGCCATGCAGGCCCAGATGGCAAACAGAATCACTAGGTCCAGGTGAGGCATAGAATAACACCACAGTCAGCAGTATCAGGTGAGCCCCTTGTGGGAACCAGAGCCACTCTATGGAGCTGAGTCCCAGGTCCATGTTAAGCCCACGTGAGGACCAGATTCATTAGGTCGAATTGAGGCATAGCTGGGGACAAGAGTCACCATGTCTGGGTGCGGCCTAGGTGTGGCAATATTCTGCAGTTTTGAGTTAGTTCAATGTGGGGATGAGAGACACCAGGTCCAGGTGAGGCCAAAGAGAGGACCAGATTCACCAGATCCAGGTGAGGTCCATGTTGGAAAGAGAGTCACCAGGTTCAGGAGAGGTCCAGGTGGGTACCAGAGTCACCAGATCCAGGTGAAGTCCAGGTGGAGACCAGAGTCACCAGATCCAGGTGAAGCCAGGTGGTGAGCAGAGTCACTAGGTCCAGATGAGGCCAGGTGAGGACCAGAGTTACCAGACAACTTAGGCCCTGGTGGGTATCAGATGCAACAGGTCTACTTAAAGCCCAGGTGTGGAACGCAGTAACAAGGTCCAGGTGAGTCCCCAGTGGTGACAAGTGTCACCACGTCCAGGTGAGTCCCAGGTGGGGACCAGGATCACCAGGTCCAGGGGAGGCCCTTGAAAGAACCAGAGTCAAAAGTTCGACGTCAGGAGCAGGTTGCAACCAGGGTCAAAAGGTCCAAGTCAGGCCAAAGTGGGGTTCACAGTCACTAGGGCACGGTGAGACCCAGAGGGGAACCAGAGTCAACTGGTCCAGGTGAGGTCCAGTTGTGGAACACAGTCACCGGGTTCCAATTTTGCCCAGTTGAGGACCATGGTCAACACGGCCAGGTGAGGCCCAGATGGGGACCAGAGTCCCCAA
Organism: Canis lupus familiaris; assembly: GCF_011100685.1. Taxonomy (NCBI): domain Eukaryota; kingdom Metazoa; phylum Chordata; class Mammalia; order Carnivora; family Canidae; genus Canis; species Canis lupus. The sequence goes on from NW_023330140.1 coordinate 326,378, forward strand.
ATCCAGGTGAATCCCAGGTGGGGACCACAGTCACCAGATCCAGGGTAGTCTCAGGGGCAGACCAGAATCACCAGGTCCAGGTGAGGTGCAGGTGGCAACCACACTCACCAGGTCCCGGTGAGGCCCTGATGGGTACCAGAGTCACGAGGTACATGAGAAGCTAGAAACACTGCAGCCACCAGGTCCACATGATGTCCATGTGGGAACGACAATCACCAGTTACAGGTGAGGACCAGGTGGGGATCCGACTCACCATGTCCAGGTGAGACCAGGTGGGAACTAGTGTCACCATGTCCAGGTGTGGCTCAGGTGAAGATCGGAGTTAATAGGTCCGGCTGTGTCACTGTTAGTGAACAGTGTAAGCATATCTTGATGCTACCCAGGATGGGTACTAGAGACACAAGGTCCTGGAGAGGCAAGGTGTGACCATAGACATGAGGTCCAGGTGAGGTCCCGATGGGAACCACAGTCACCAGGTCAGGTGAGGCCATGCTTAGGATCAGAGTCACCAGTTACAGGTGAGGCCCAGGTGGAGGCAGAGTCACCTGGTACAGAAGAGGCCAAAGTGAGGACCAGAGATACCAGGATCAGGTCAGTCCCAGTGGGGAACACAGTAACCATGTCCCGATGATGCCCAGGTAGAACCAGAGTAACCAGGTCAAGATGAGGCTCAGGTGGGGAGCATGTTCACTACGTCCCGGTGAGGCCCAGTTGAGGACCAGAGTTACCAGGTCTAGTTGAGGCCTAGAGGGGTACCAGATTCACCTGGTCTAGGTGCCGTCCAGATGGGGACCAGAGTCACCATGTCAGGGAGAGGCCCAGAGTGGATCCAGAGTCATCATGTCCAGGTGAGTCTCAGGTGTGGAACAGAGTATCCAGGTCATAATGGTCCACAGGTGAGACCAGAGTCAACAGATCTGGGTGAGGCCCAGTTAGGATCAGAGTCAACAGTTCCAGGTGAGGCTAAGAAGGAGTCCACAGCAATCAGGGCCAGGTGGGGAAAAAAGTCACCAGGACTGGGGGAGGCCCAGATGAGGACACAGATTCACCAGGTCCAGGTGATTCCCAGGTGGTGACCAGAGTTACCAGATTCACCAGGTCCAGGTGATCCCCAGGTGGTGAGCAGGATTACCAGATACACCAGGTCCAAGTGAGGCCCATTTCGGGGCCTGTGTCACCAGGTATGGGTGAGGCCCAAGTGGCAACCCCACTCACCAGGTCCAGGTGAGGCCTACCTGCAGCCCATGCAAAGCAACCGGGTCCCGATAATGCCAAGGTAGGGACCAGATTTACCAGGTCCAGGTGAGGCCAACCTGCAGGCCATACAGTAGAACCAGGTCCCCATGATGCCCTGGTAGGGATCAGAGTAACCAGGTCCAAATGAGGCCAAGATGGAGCATATTCACTAGGACCAGCCGAGGCCCAGTTGAGGACCAGAGAAACCAGATCTGGTTGAGGCCTAGAGGGGTACCAGAATCCCCTGGTCCAGGTGACATCCAGATGGGGACCAGAGTCACCAGGTCAGGGTGAGGCCCAGAGTGGTTCCAGAGTCATGTCCAGGTGAGGCTAGGTGTGGAACAGAGTCACCAGGTACCAATGATGCCCAGGTGAGGACCAGAGTCACCAGGTCTGGGTGACGCGCAGATAGGATCAGAGTAACCAGTTCTAGGTGAGGCCAAGAAGGAGTCCACAGCAAGCAGGTCCAGGTGGGGAACAAAGTCACCAGGACTGGGTGAGTCATAGATGGGGACCAGATTCACCAGGTCCAGGGGAGGCCCAGGGAGTGACCAGAGTCCCCTGGTTTAGGAAAGGACCAGGAAAGGGTCAGATTCACCAGGTCCAAGAGCCCCACGTGGGGACCTGAGTCACAAGGTATGGGTGAGGCCCAGGTGGCATCCACACTCACCAGGTCCAGGTGAGGCCAACCTGCAGGCCATGCAGAGGAACCATGTCCGGATGATGCCCAGGTAGGGACCAGAGTTACCAGGTCCAGGTGAGTGCAACCTGCAGGCCATGCAGTGGAACCATGACCCGATGTTGCCGAGGTAGTGACCAGAGTTACCAGGTCCAAATGAGGCCCAGATGGAGCATATTCACTAGGTCCAGGTGAGGCCCAGTTGAGGACCAGAGTCACCAGATCTGGTTGAGTCCTAGAGGAGTACCAGAGTGACCTGGTCCAGGTGACATCCAGATGGGGACCAGAGTCACCAGGTCAGGGTCAGACCGAGAGAGGTTCCAGAGTCATCATGTCCAGGTGAAGCTCAGGTGTGGAACAGAGTCACCAGGTACCAATAACTCCCAGGTGAGGACCAGAGTCACCAGATCTGGGAGACGCGCATATAGGATCAGAGACACCAGTTCCAGGTGAGGCCAAGAAAGGGTCCACAGCAATAAGGTCCAGGTGGGGAACAAAGTCACCAGGAATGGATGAGGCCCAGATGGGGACCAGATTCACCAGGTCCAGGTGAGGCCCAGGTGGGACCACAGTCATCAGGTCCAGGTGAGGCCCAGGTATATAAGAGAGTATCCAGGTCCCAATGATGTCCAGGTGGAACCAGAGTCACCAGGTCCAGATGAGGCGCAGGAGGGGAGCATATCCACTAGGTCCTGGTGAGGCCCAATTGAGGTCCAGAGTCACCAGGTCTAGTTGAGGCCTAGAGGGGTACCAGATTCACCTGGTCTAGGTGACATCCACATGGGGACCAGAGTCACCATGTCAGGGTGAGGTCCAGAGGGGATCCAGAGTCATCATGTCCAGGATAGGCTCAGGTGTGGAACAGAGTATCAGATCATAATGGTCCACAGGTGAGGACCAGAGTCACCAGATCTGGGTGAGGCCCAGTTAGGATCAGAGTCACCAGTTCCAGTTGAGGCCAAGAAGGAGTCCACAGCAATCAGGTCCAGGTGGGGAACAAAGTCACCAGGACTGGGTGAGGCCCAGATGGGGACCAAATTCACCAGGTCCAGGTGATTCCCAAGTGGTGAACAGACTTACCAGTTCCGGGTGACGACCAGGTAAGGACCAGATTCAACAGGACAAAATGAGGCCCACGTGGGGACCTGAGTCACCAGGTATTGGTGAGGCCAGGTGGCAAAGCACTCCCCAGGTCCAGGTGAGGCCAACCTGCAGGCCATGCAGAGGAACCATGTCCCGATGATACCCAGGTAAGGACGAGAGTTACCACATCCAGGTGAGGCCAACCTGCAGGACATGCAGTGGAACCATGTCCCGATGATGCCCAGGTAGGGACTAGAGACACCAGGTCAGGGAGAGGCCCAGAGAGGTTCCAGATCATCATGTCCAGGTGAGACTCACGTGAGGAACAGAGTCACCAGGTACCAATGATGCCCAGGTGAGGACCAGAGTCACCAGATCTGGGTGACGCGCAGATAGGTTCAGAGTCACCAGTTCCAAGGGGAGGCCAAGAAAGAGTCCACAGCAAGCAGGTCCAGGTGGGGAACAAAGTCACCAGGACTGGGTGAGGCCCAGATGGGGACCAGATTCACCATGTCCAGGTGAGGCCCAGTTGAGGACCAGTGTCCCCAGCTCCGGATGGGTCCCAGAGGGGGACCAGAGTCACCCGGTTCCGGTGATATCCAGGTGGGGACCAGAGTCACCACGTCAGGGTGAGGCCCAGAGGGGGACGAGAATCACTAGGTCCAGGTGAGGCCCCGATGTGGAACTGAAACCAGGTCCCATGATGCCCATATGAGGACCTGAGTCAGCAGGTCCAGGTGAGGTCCCTGTGGGAACCAGTCACCTCGTCCAGGTGAGGCCCAGGTGGGACCACAGTCACCAGGTCCAGGTGAGGCCCAGGTACATAAGAGAATATCCAGGTCGCAATGATGCCCATGTATGGACCAGAGTCAACAGGTCCAGGAGAGGCCCAAATATGGATCAGAGTCATCTTGTTCCAGGTGAGGCCAGATGGACACCACAGCAATCAGGTCCAGGAGAGCCCCATATGGGAACCAGAGACACCAGATCCAGGTGAGGTCCAGGTGAGACCACAGTCAGAAGGACCAGGTGAGGCACAGGTGGCAACAGGATTCACCAAGTCCAGGTGAGGCCCAGGTGGCGAGCTGTCACCAGGTCCAGGTGCGGACCAGCTAAGGTCCAGATTCACCAGGCCAAAGTGAAGCCCAACGGGTGACCAGAGTCTCCAGGTAAGGGTGAGGTCCAGAGGGGGAACCAGAGTAACCAGTTTAGTTTGAGGCCCAGAATGGGACCAGAGGTCCCTGGTCAAAGTGAGGCCCAGGTGTGGAATAGAATATCCAGTTCGCAATGATGCCTGGGTGAGGTCAAGAGTCACTAGGGTCATGCAGGCCCAGATGGGGAACAGAATCACTACGTCCTGGTGAGGCATAGAATAAGACCACAGTCAGCAGTATCAGGTGTGCCCCTTGTGGGAACCAGAGCCACTCTATCCAGCTGAGTCCCAGGTACATGTGAGGCCCACGTGAGGACCAGATTCATCAGGTCGAATTGAGGCATAGCTGGGGACAAGAGTCACCAGGTCTAGGTGCGGCCTAGTTGGGGCAAGATTCAGCAATTCTGAGTTAGGTCAAAGTGGGGACGAGAGCCACCAAGTCGACGTGAGGCCAAACTGAGGACCAGAGTCACCAGATCCACATGAGGTCTATGTTGTAAAGGAGTCACCAGGTACAGGAGAGGTCCTGGGGTGGACCAGTGTCACCATATCCAGGTTAAGTCCAGGTGGGGACCAGAGTCACTAGTTCCAGATGAGGCCCAGGTGAGGACCAGAGTTACCAGGTATACGTGAGGCCCCGGTTGGGATCAGAGGCAACAGGTCCATGTGAGGCCGAGAAAGAGTCCACAGCAATCAGGTCCACGTGTGGAACGAAGTCACCAGGACTGGTTGAGGCCCAGATAGGGACCAGATTCACCAGGTCCAGGTGAGGCCCAGGTGGTGACCAGAGTCACTGGGTCTGGGAGAGGACCAGGTAAGGACCAGATTCACCAGGTCCAAGATACACAAGTGGGGACCTGAGTCACCAGGTATAGGTTAGGCCCAGGTGGCAACCGCACTCACCAGGTCCAGGTGAGGCCAACCTGCAGGCCAGAGTCACCAGATCCAGGTGAGGCCCTAGTGGGGACCGGAGTCACCAGGTAAATGTGAGTGTACAAGAACACCACATTCACCAGGTCCAGGTGTGTTTCATGTGGGAACGAGAGTCACCAGGTCCAGGTGAGACCCAGTTGGGGACCTCAGTCACCAGTTCCTGATTGAGGTCTAAGTGGTGGGACCAGAGTCATCAGGACCATTTGAGGCCAAAGAGTGTAGCAAAGTTATCATGTCCAGGTGAGGCCCAGGTGGGGAACAGTGTAACCATGCCCCATTTATGCCAGGTGGGAAAAGAGTCACAGGTCCAGACGAGGCCTGAGTGAGGAGTAGATTCACCAGGAACTGTTGAGGCCCAGTTGAGGACCAGTGTCCCCAGCTCCGGGTGAGTCCCAGAGGAGGACCAGAGTCACGCGGTTTTGGTGATATCCAGGTGGGGACCAGGGTCACCACGTCTGGGTGAGGCCCAGAGGGGCACGAGAATCACTAGGTCCAAGTGAGGCCCCGATGTGGAACTGAGAATCCAGGTCCCATGATGCCCATATGAGGACCTGAGTCACCAGGTCCAGGTGAGGTCTCTGTGGGAACCAGTCACCTCGTCCAGGTGAGGCCCAGGTGGGGACCAGGATCACCAGGTCCAGGGTAGGGCCTTGAAAGAACCAGAGTCAACAGTTCGAGGTCAGGCGCAGGTGGCAACCAGGGTCAGCAGGTCCAAGTCAGGCCAAAGTGGGGTTCACAGTCACTAGGGCACGGTTACACCCAGAGGGGGACCAGAGTGACCTGGTCCAGGTGAGGTCCACTTGTGGAACACAGTCACCGGGTCCCAATTTTGCCCAGTTGAGGACCATGGTCAACAGGGCCAGGTGAGGCCCAGATGGGGACCGGAGTACCCAAATCCAGGTGAAGCCCAGGTGGGGACCACAGTCACCAGATCCAGGGTAGTCTCAGGTGCAGACCAGAATCACCAGGTCCAGGTGAGGTGCAGGTGGCAACCACACTCACCAGGTCCCGGTGAGGCCCTGGTGGGGACCAGCGTCACGAGGTACATGAGAGGCTAGAAACACTGTAGCCACCAGGTCCACATGATGTCCATGTCGGAACGAGAATCACCTGTTAGAGGTGAGGACCAGGCCGGAATCCGACTCACCATGTCCAGGTGAGACCCAAGTGGGAACCAGTGTCACCATGTCCAGGTGTGGCCCAGGTGAAGACCAGAGTTAATAGGTCCGGGTGGGTCACTGTTAAAGAACAGTGTAACCGTATCCTGATGCTACCCAGGTGGGTACCAGAGACACAGGTAATGGTGAGGCCCAGGTGGGACCAGAGACACGAGGTCCAGTTGAGGTCCCGATTGGAACCAGTCACCAGGTCAGGTGAGGCCATGCTTAGGATTAGAGACACCAGTTACAGGTGAGGCCCAGGTGGAGTCAGAGTCACCTGGTACAGAAGAGGCCAAAGTCAGGACCAGAGTTACCGGAATCAGGTCAGTCCCAGTGGTCAATAGAGTAACCATGTCCCAATGATGCCCAGGTAGAACCAGAGTGCCCAGGTCAGACGAGGCGCAGGTGGAGAGCATATTCACTAGGTCCTGGTGAGGCCCAGTTGAGGACCAGTGTCACCAGGTCTAGTTGAGGCCTAGAGGGGTACCAGATTCACCTGGGTGGGACCATCCAGATGGGGATCAGAGTCACCATGTCAGGGTGAGGCCCAGAGGGGATCCAGAGTCATCATGTCCAGGTGAGGCTCAGGTGTGGAACAGAGTATCCAGGTCATAATGGTCCACAGGTGAGGACCAGAGTCACCATATCTGGGTGAGGCCCAGTTAGGATCAGAGTCACCAGTTCCAGGTGAGGACAAGAAGGAGTCCAGAGCAATCAGGTCCAGGTGGGGAACAAAGTCACCAGGAATGGGTGAGGCCCAGATGGGGACCAGATTCACCAGGTCCAGTTTATTCCCAGGTGGTGAACAGACTTACCGGTTCCGGGTGACGACCAGGTAACGACCAGATTAAACAGGTCCAAATGAGGCCCACGTGGGGACCTGAGTTACCAGGTATTGGTGAGGCCACGTGGCAAGGCACTCCCCAGGTGCAGGTGAGGCCAATCTGCAGGCCATGCAGAGGAACCAAGTCCCGATGATACCCAGGTAAGGACGAGAGTTACCACATCCAGGTGAGGCCAACCTGCAGGCCATGCAGTGGAACCATATCCCGATGATGCTCAGGTAAGGACTAGAGACACCAGGTCCAAATGAGGTCCAGATGGAGCAAATTCACTAGGTCAGGTGAGGCCCAGTTGAGGACCAGAGTCACCAGATCTGGTTGATGCCTAGAGGGGTACCAGAATCACCTGGTCCATGTGACATGCAAATGGGTACCAGAGTCACCAGGTCAGGGAGAGGCCCAGAGAGGTTCCAGAGTCATCATGTCCAGGTGAGGCTCAGGTGCGGAACAGAGTCACCAGGTACCATGATGCCCAGGTGAGGACCAGAGTCACCAGATCTGGGTGAGGCCCAGTTAGGATCAGAGTCACCAGTTCCAGGTGAGGCCCAAAAGGAGTCCACAGCAATCAGGTCCAGGAGGGGAACAAAGTCACCAGGACTGTGTGACGCCAAGATGGGGACCAGATTCACCAGGTCCAGTTGAGGCCCAGGGGGTGACCAGAGTCCCAGGTCTGGGAGAGGACCATGTAAGGACCAGATTCACCAGGTCCAAGAGGCCCACGTGGGGACCTGAGTCACCAGGTATGGGTGAGGCCCAGGTGGCAACCCCACTCACCAAGTCCAGGTGAGGCCAACCTGCAGGCCAGAGTCACCAAATCTAGGTGAGGCCCTAGTGGGGACCAGAGTCACCAGGTCCATGTGAGGCCCAGGTATATAAGAGAGTATCGAGGTCCCAATGATGCCCATGTAAGGACCATAGTCAACAGGTGCAGGAGAGGCCCAAATATGGATCAGAGTCATTGTGTTCCAGGTGAGGCCAGATGGAGACCACAGGAACCAGGTCCAGGAGAGCCCCATATGGGAACCAGAGCCACAAGATCCAGGTGAGATCCAAGTGGGACCACAGTCACAAGGTCCAGGTGAGGCGCAGGTGGCAACAGGATTCACCAAGTCCAGGTAAGGCCCAGGTGGAGACCATTCACCAGATCCAGGTGAGACCAGCTAAGGACGAGATTCACCAGGCCCAAGTGAAGCCAAACGGGTGTCCAGAGTCTCCAGCGCCACAAAGTCACCACGACTGGGTGAGTCTCAGATGGGGACCAGATTCACCAGGTCCAGGGGAGGCCAACCTGCAGGCCATGCAATGGAACCATCTCCCGATGATGGCCAGGTAGGGACCAGAGTCACCAGGTCCAAAAGAGTCCCAGATGGTACATATTCACTGGGTCCAAGTGAGGCCCAGTTGAGGACCAGATCACCAGATCTGGTTGAGACCTAGAAGGGTACCAGAATCACCTGGTCCAGGTGACATCCACATGGGGACCAGAGTCATCAGGTCTGGGTGAGGCCCAGAGAGGTTCCAGAGTCATTATGTCCAGGTGAGGCTCAGGTGTGGAACAGAGTCACCAGTTCCCAATGATGCCCAGGTGAGGAACAGAGTCACCAGGTCTGGGTGACGCGCAGATAGGATCAGAGTCACCAGATCTTGTTGATGCCTAGAGGGGTACCAGATTCACCAGGTCCAGGTGAGGCACAGGTGGTGACCAGAGTCCCCGTTCTGGGAAAGGACCAGGTAAGGACCAGATTCACCAGGTCCAAGAGGCCCACGTGGGGACCTGAGTCACCAGGTATGGGTGAAGCCCAGGTGGCAATAACACTCACCAGGTCCAGTTGAGGCCAACCTGCTGGCCATGCAGTGGAACCATATCCCGATGATGCCCAGGTTGGGAGAAGAGTTACCAGGTACAGGTGAGGCCAACCTGCATGCCATGCAGTGGAAACATATCCAGATGATGCCCAGGTAGAGACCAGACTTACCAGGTCCAGGTGAGGCTAACCTGCAGGCCATGCAGTGGAACCATATACCGATGATGCCCAGGTATGGACCAGAGTCACCAGGTCCAAATGAGGCCCAGATGGAGCATATTCACTAGGTACAGGTGAGTCCCCTTTGAAGACCAGTGTCACCAGATCTGTTTGAGGCCTAGGGGGTACCAGAATCACCTTGTCCATGTGACATCCAGATGGGGACCAGAGTCACTAGGTCAGGGTGAGGCCCAGAGCGGTTCCAGAGTCAACATTTCCAGGTGAGGCTCAGGTGTGGTACAGAGTCACCAGGTACCAATGATGCCCAGGTGAGGACCAGAGTCACCAGGTCCAAGAGGCTCACGTGGGGACCTGAGTCACCAGCTATGTGTGAGGCCTAGGTGGCAACCCCACTCACCAGGTCTAGGTGAGGCCAACCGGCGGGCCAGAGTCACCTAATCTAGGTGAGGCCCTAGTGGGGACTCGAGTCACCAGGTACATGTGAGTATACAAGAATACCACAGTCACCAGGTCCAGGTGTGGTTCATGTGGGAACGAGAGTCACCAGGTCCAGGTGAGACCCAGGTGGGGACCACAGTCACCAGGTCCAGATTGAGGCCTAGGTGGGGGGACCAGAGTCATCAGGACCATTTGAGGCCAAAGAGTGGAGCAAAGTTATCATGTCCAGGTGAGGCCCAGGTGGGGAACAGAGTAACTATGTCCCATTGATGCCAGGTGGGAAAAGAGTCACAAGGTCTGGACGATGCCTAACTGAGGAGTAGATTCACCAGGTCCTATTGAGGCCCAGTTGAGGACCAGTGTCCCCATCTCCGGGTGAGTCCCAGAGGGGGACCAGAGTCACCCGGTTCTGGTGATATCCAGGTGGGGACCAGAGTCACCACGTCAGGGTGAGGCCCAGAGGGGGACGAGAATCACTAGGTTCAGGTGAGGCCCCGATGTGGAACTGAGAAACGAGGTACCATGATGCCCATATGAGGACCTGAGTCACCAGGTCCAGGTGAGGTCACTGTGGGAACCAGTCACCTCATCCAGGAGAGGCCCGGGTGGGACCAAAGTCACCAGGTCCAGGTGAGGCCCAGGTATATAAGAGAGTATCGAGGTCCCAATGATGCCCATGTAAGGACCATAGTCAACAGGTGAAGGAGAGGCCCAAATATGGATCAGAGTCATTGTGTTCCAGGTGAGGCCAGATGGAGACCACAGGAACCAGGTCCTGGAGACCCCCATATGGGAACCAGAGCCACAAGATCCAGGTGAGATCCAGGTGGGACCACAGTCACAAGGTCCAGGTGAGGCGCATGTAGCAACAGGATTCACCAAGTCCAGGTGAGGCTCAGGTGGAGACCATTCACCAGATCCTGGTGATACCAGCTAAGGACCAGATTCACCAGGCCCAAGTGAAGCCAAACGGGTGACCAGAGTCACCAGGTAAGAGTGAGGCCCAAAGGGGAACCAGTAACTAGTTTAGTTTGAGTCCCAGAATAGGACGAGAGGTCCATGGTCAATGTGAGGCACAGGTGTGGAATAGAGTATCCAGGTCCTAATGATTCCTGGGTGAGGACCAGAGTCACTAGGGCCATGCAGGCCCAGATGTGAACAGAATCACTAGGACCAGGTGAGGCATAGAATAAGACCACAGTCAGCTGTATCAGGTGAGCCCCTTGTGGGAACCAGAGCCACTCTATCTAGCTGAGTCCCAGGTCCATGTGAGGCCCACGTGAGGACCAGATTCATCAGGTCGAATTGAGGCATAGCTGGGGACAAGAGTCACCAGGTCTGTGAGCGGCCGAGGTGGGGCAAGATTCAGCAGTTCTGAGTCAGGTCAAAGTGAGGACTAGAGATGCCAGATCCAGGTGAGGCCAAACTGAGGACCGGAGTCACCAGATGCAGGTCAGGTCCAGGTGTGGACCAGAGTCCCCAGATCCAGGTGAAGTCCAGGTGGGTACCAGAGACACCAGATCCAGGTGAAGCCCAGGTGGGGACCAGAGTCGCTAGGTCCAGATGAGGCCCAGATGAGGACCAGAGTTACCAGGTACACGTGAAACCCCGGTGGGGATCAGAGGCAACAGGTCCATGTGAGGCCGGCTTGGGGACCATGGTCAACAGGTCTACTTGAGGCCCAGGTGTGGAACACAGTAAGCAGATCCAGGTGAGTTCCCGGTGGTGACAAGAGTCACCAGGTCCACGTCAGGCCCATGTGGGCACCAGGATCACCATGTCCAGGGGAGGCCCTTGAAAGAACGAGAGTCAACAGTTCGAGGTCAGGCGCAGGTGGCAACCATGGTCAGGAGGTCTAAGTCAGGCCAAAGTGGGGTTCACAGTCACTAGGGCATGGTGACACCCAGAGGGGGACCAGAGTCAACTGGTCCAGGTGAGGTCCAGTTGTGGATCACAGTCACCGGGTCCCAATTTTGCCCAGTTGAGGACCATGGTCAACAGGGCCAGGTGAGGCCCAGATGGGAACCAGAGCCCCAAATCCAGGTGAAGCCCAGGTGGGGACCACAGTCACCAGATCCAAAGTAGTCTCAGGTGCAGACCAGAATCACCAGGTCCAGTTGAGGTGCAGGTGGCAACCACACTCAACAGGTCCCGGTGAGGCCCTGGTGGGGACCAGAGTGACGAGGTATATGACAAGCTATAAACACTGCATCCACCAGGTCCACATGATGTCCATGTGGGAACGAGAATCACCAGTTAAAGGTGAGGCCCAGATGGGGACCGGAGTCCCCAAATCCTTGTGAAGACCAAGTGGGGACCACAGTCACCAGATCCAGGGTAGTCTCAGGTGCAGACCAGAATCACCAGCTCCAGGTGTTGTGCAGGTGGCAAGCACACTCACCAGGTACCGGTGAGACCCTCGTGGGGACCAGAGTCACGAGGTACATGAGAAGCTAGAAACACTACAGCCACCAGGTCCACATGATGTCCATGTGGGAACGAGAATCACCAGTTACAGGTGAGTACCAGGTAGGGATCCGACACAGCATTTCCAGGTGAGACCCAAGTGGGAACCAGTGTCACATTGTCCAGGTGTGGCCCAGGTGAACACCAGAGTTAATAGGTCCAGCAGGGTCACTGTTAGTGAACAGTGCAAGCATATCCTGATGGTACCCTGGTGGGTACCAGATTCACCAGGTCCTGGTGAGGCCCAGGTGCGACCAGAGACATGAGGTCCAGGTGAGGTCCCGATGGGAACCACAGTCACCAAGTCTGGTGAGGCCACGCTTTGGATCAGAGTCACCAGTTACTGGTGAGGCCCAGGTGGAGCCAGAGTCACCTGGTCAGAAGAGGCCAAAGTCTGGACCAGAGTTACCAGGATCAGTTCAGTCCCAGTGGTGAATAGAGTAACCATGTACCGATGATGCCCAGGTAGAACCAGAGTCACCAGGTCCAGAAGAGGAGCAGGTGGGGAGCATATTCACTATGTCTCGGTGAGGCCCAGATGAGGACCAGAATACCCAGGTCTAGTTGAGGCCTAGAGGGGTACCACAATCACCTGGTCCAGGTGACATCCAAATGGAGACCAGAGGCACCAGGTCAGGGTGAGGCCCAGGGAGTTTCCAGAGTCATCATGTCCAGGTTAGGCTCAGGCGTGGAACAGAGTCTCCAAGTACCAATGATGCCCAGATGAGGACCAGAGTCACCAGGTATGGGTGACACGCAATAGGATCAGAGTCACCAGGTCCAGGTGAGGCTAAGAAAGAGTCCACAGCAATCTGGTCCAGGTGGGGAACAAAGTCACCAGGACTGGGTTAGGCCCAGATGGGACCAGATTCACCAGGTCCAGGTGAGGCCCAGGTGGTGACCAGAGTCCCGGGTCTGGGAGAGGACCAGGTAAGGACCAGATTCACCAGGTCCAAGAGGCCCAGGTGGGGACCTGAGTCAAAAGGAATGGGTGAGGCCCATGTGGCAACCCCAATCAACAGTTCCAGGTGAGACCAAGCTGCAGGCCAGATTCACCAGATCCAGGTGAGGCCCTAGTGGGGACCAGAGTCACCAGGTAAATGTGAGTCTACAAGAACACCACAGTCACCAGATCCAGGTGGGGTTCATGTGGGAACGAGAGTCACCAGGTCCAGGTGAGACCCAGGCGGGGACAACGGTCACCAGGTCCAGATTGAGGCCTAGGTTTGTGGACCAGAGTCATCATGACCAGTTGAAGCCAAAGTGTGGTGCAAAGTTATCATGTCGAGGTGAAGCCCAGGTGGGGAAGAGAGTAACCAAGTCCCATTGATGCCAGGTGGGAAAAGAGTCACAAGTTCCAGACGAGGCCTAAGTGAGGAGTAGATTCATCAGGTCATGTTGAGGCCCAGTTGAGTGCCAGTGTCCCCAGCTCCGGGTGAGTCACAGAGGGGGACCAGAGTTACCCGGTTTTGGTGATATCCAGGTGTGGACCAGAGTCACCACGTCAGAGTGAGGCCCAGAGTGGGACGAGAATCACTAGGTCCAGGGGAGGCCCCGATGGGGAACTGAAAACCAGGTCCCATAATGTCCATATGAGGACCACAGTCACCAGGTCCAGGTGAGGCCCAGGTATATAAGAGTGTACCCAGGTCCCAATGATGGCCAGGTAAGTACCAGAGTCAACAGGTCCAGGAGAGGCCCAAATATGGAACAGAGTCATTGTGTTCCAGGTGAGGCCAGATGGAGACCACAGGAACCAGGACCAGGAGAGCCCCATATGGGAACCAGAGCCACCAGATCCAGGTGAGGTCCAGGTGGGACCACAGTCACAAGGTCCAGGTGACGCGCAGGTGGCAACAGGATTCACCAAGTCCAGGAGAGGCCCAGGTGGCGAGCAGTCACCAGATCCAGGTTCGGACCATCTAAGGACCAGATTCACCAGGCCCAAGTGAAGCCCAAGTGGTGACCAAAGTCACCAGGTAAGGGTGACGCCCAGAGGGGGAACCAGAGTAACCAGTTTAGTTTGAGGCCCCGAATTGGACCAGAGTTCCCTGGTCAAGCTGAGGCCCAGGTGTGGAATAGAGTATCCCGGTCCCAATGATGCCTGGGTGAGGACCAGAGTCACTAGGGCCATGCAGGCCCAGATGGGGAACAGAATCACTAGGTCCTAGTGAGGCATAGAATAAGACCACAGTCAGCAGTATCAGGTGAGCCCCTTGTGGGAACCAGAGCAACTCTATCCAGCTGAGTCCCAGGTCCATGTGAGACCCACGTGAGGACCAGATTCATCAGGTCGTATTGAGGCATAGCTGGGGACAAGAGTCACCAGGTCTTTGTGCGGCCTAGGTGGGGCAAGATTCAGCAGTTCTGAGTTAGGTCAAAGTGGGGACGAGAGACGCCAGGTCCAGGTGAGGCCAAACTGAGGACCAGAGTCACCAGATGTAGGTCAGATCCAGGTATGGACCAGAGTCCCCAGATCCAGGTGATGTCCAGGTGGGGACCAGAGTCACCAGATCCAGGTGAAGCCCAGGTTGTGACCAGAGTCACCATATCCAAATTGGCCCAGGTGAGGACCAGAGTAACCAGGTACACGTGAGGCCCCGGTGGTGATCAGAGGCAACAGGTCCATGTGAGGCCGGCTTGGGGACCATGTTCAACAGGGCTACTTGAGGCTCAGGTGTGGAACACAGTATGCAGGTCCAGGTGAGTCCCCGGTGGTGACAAGGGTCACCACGTCCAGGTGAGGCCCAGGTGGGGACCAGGATCACCAGGTACACGGGAGGCCCTTGAAAGAACCACAATCAACATTTCGAGGTGAGTCGCAGGTGGCAACCAGGGTCAGCAGGTCCAGTTGTGTGCCATGGTCAACAGGGCCAGGTGAGGCCCAGAGGGGACCGGAGTCCCCAAATCCAGGTGAAGCCCAGGTGGGTACCACAGTCACCAGATCCAGGGTAGTGTCAGGTGCAGACGAGAATCCCAGGACCAGGTGAGGTGCAGGTGGCAACCACACTCACCAGGTCCCGGTGAGGCCCTGGTGGGGACCAGAGTCACGAGGTACAATAGGAGTAGAAACACTGCAGCCACCACGTCCACATGATGTCCACGTGGGAACGAGAATCACCAGTTACACGTGAGGACCAGGTGGGGATCCGACTCACCATGTTCATATGAGACCCAGGTGGGAACCAGTGTCACCATGTCCAGGTGAAGACCAGAGTTAATAGGTCTGGCTGAGACACTGTTAGTTAACAGTGTAACCATATCCTGATGCTACCCAGGTGGGTACCAGAGACACCAGGTCCTTGTGAGGCCCAGGTGGGACCAGAGACATGAGATCCAGGTGAGGTCCCATGAGAATCACAGTCACCAGGTCAGGTGAGGCCATGGTTAGGATCAGAGTCTCCAGTTACAGGTGAGGCCCAAGTGGAGCCAGAGTCACCTGGTACTGAAGAGGCCAAATTCAGGACCAGATTTACGAGGATCAGGTCAGTCCCAATGGGGAATAGAGTAACCATGTCCCGATGATGCCCAGGTAGAACCAGAGTCACCAGGTCCAAATGAGGCGCAGGTGGGGTGCATATTCACTAGGTCCCGGTGAGGCCCAGTTGAGGGCCAGAGTCACCAGGTCTAGTTGAGGCCTAGAGGGGTACCAGAATCACCTGGTCTAGGTGACATCCAGATGGGGACCTGGGTCACCACGTCAGGGTGAGGCCCAGAGAGGATCCAGAGTCCTCATGTCCAGATGAGGCTCAGGTGTGGAACAGAGTATCCAGATCATAATGGTCCACAGGTGAGGAGCAGAGTCACCAGATCTGGGTGGGGCCCAGTTAGGATCAGAGTCACCAGTTCCAGGTGAGGCCAAGAAGGAGTCCACAGCAATCAGGTCCAGGTGGGGAACAAAGTCACCAGGACTGTGTGAGGACCAGATGGGGACTAGATTCACCAGGTCCAGGTCATTCCCAGGTGGTGACCAGAGTTACCAGTTCCGGGTGAGGACAAGGCAAGGACTAGAATCACCAGGTCAAAGTGAGGCCCACGTGGGGACCTGTGTCACCAGGCATTGGTGAGGCCCAGGTGGCAAACCCACTGACCAGGTCCAGCTGAAGCCAACCTGCAGGCCATTCAGAAGAACCATGTCCCGATGATGACCAGGTAGGGACCAGACTTACCAGGTCCAGGTGAGGCCAACCTGCAGGCCATGCAGTGAAACCATGTCCCGATGATGCCCAGGTAGGGACCAGAGTCACCAGGTCCAAATGAGGCCCAGATGGTGCATATTCACTAGGTTCAAGTGAGGCCCAGTTGAGGACCAGAGTCACCAGATTTGGTTGAGGCCTAGAGGGGTACCAGAATCACCTGGTCCAGGTGACATCCAGATGGGGACCAGAGTCACCAGGTCAGTGTGAGGCCCAGAGAGTTCCAGAGTCATCATGTCCAGGTGAGGCTCAGGTGTGCAACAGAGTCAGCAGGTACCAATGATGCCCAGGTGAGGACCAGAGTCACCAGGTCTGTGTGACGCGCATATAGGCTCAGAGTAACCAGTTCTAGGTGAGGCCAAGAAGGAGTCCACAGCAATCAGGTCCAGGTGGGGAACAAAGTCACCAGGACTGGGTGAGTCTCAGATGGGGACCAGATTCACCAGCTCCAATGAGGCCCAGGTAGTGACCAGAGTCCCCTGGTCTACGAGAGGACCAGGAAAGGATCAGATTCCCGAGGTCCAAGAGCCCCACGTGGGGACCTGAGTCACAAGGTATGGGTGAGGCCCAGGTGGCAACCCCACTCACCAAGTCCAGGTGAGGCCAACCTGCAGGCCATGCAGAGGAACCATGTGTGGATGATGCCCAGGTAGGGACCAGAGTTACCAGGTCCAGGTGAGTGCAACCTGCAGGCCATGCAGTGGAACCATGACCCGATCATGCCGAGGTAGTGACCAGAGTTACCAGGTCCAAATGAGGCTCAGATGGAGCATATTCACTAGGTCCTGGTGAGGCCCAGTTGGGGACCAGTGTCACCATGTCTGGTTGAGTCCTAGAGGAGTACCAGAATCACCTGGTCCAGGTGACATACTGATGGGGACCAGACTCACCAGGTCAGGGTGAGACCGAGAGAGGTTCCAGAGTCATCATGTCCAGGTGAGGCTCAGGTGTGGAACAGAGTCACCAGGTACCAATAACTCCCAGGTGAGGACCAGAGTCACCAGATCTGGGAGACGTGCATATAGGATCAGAGTCACCAGTTCCAGGTGAGGCCAAGAAAGGGTCCACAGCAATCAGGTCCAGTTGGGGAACAAAGTCACCAGGACTGGGTGAGGCCCAGATTGGGACCAGATTCACCAGGTCCAGGTGAGGCCCAGGTGGGACCACAGTCATCAGGTCCAGGTGAGGCCCAGGTATATAAGAGAGTATCCAGGTCCCAATGATGCCCAGGTGGAACCAGAGTCACCAGGTCCAGATGAGGCGCAGGAGGGGAGCATATCCACTAGGTCCCGGTGAGGACCAGTTGAGGACCACAGTCACCAGGTCTAGTTGAGGTCTAGAGGGGTACCAGATTCACCTGGTCTAGGTGACATCCACATGGGGACCAGAGTCAACATGTCAGGGTGAGGTCCAGAGGGGATGCAGAGTAATCATGTCCCGGTGAGGCTCAGTTGTGGAACAGAATATCCAGATCATAATGGTCCACAGGTGAGGACCAGAGTCAACAGATCTGGGTGAGGCCCAGTTAGGATCAGAGTCACCAGTTCCAGGTGAGGCCAAGAAGGAGTCCACAGCAATAGGGCCAGGTGGGGAACAATGTCACCAGGACTGGGTGAGGCCCAGATGGGGACCAGATTCACCAGGTCCAAGTTATTCCCAGGTGGTGAACAGACTTACCAGTTCCTGGTGACGACCAGGTAAGGACCAGATTCAACAGGACAAAATGAGGCTCACGTGGGGACCTGAGTCACCAGGTATTGGTGAGGCCAGGTGGCAAAGCACTCCCCAGGTCCAGGTGAGGCCAACCTGCAGGCCATGCAGAGGAACCATGTCCGGATGATACCCAGGTAAGACGAGAGTTACCACATCCAGGTGAGGCCATCATGCAGGCCATGCAGTGGAACCATGTCCCGATGATGCCCAGGTAGGGACTAGAGTCACCAGGTCAGGGAGAGGCCCAGAGAGGTTCCAGAGTCATCATGTCCAGGTGAGGCTCAGGTGAGGAACAGAGTCACCAGGTACCAATGATGCGCAGGAGAGGACCAGAGTCACCAGATCTGGGTGACGTGCAGATAGGTTCAGAGTCACCAGTTCCAAGGGGAGGCCACGAAAGAGTCCACAGCAAGCAGGTCCAGGTGGGGAAAAAAGTCACCAGGACTGGGTGAGGCCCAGATGGGGACCAGATTCACCAGGTCCTGGTGAGGCCCAGTTGAGGACCAGTGTCCCCAGCTCCGGGTGGGTCTCAGAGGGGGACCAGAGTCACCCGGTTCCGGTGATATCCAGGAGGGGCCAGAGTCACCACGTCAGGGTGAGGCCCAGAGGGGGACGAGAATCACTAGGTCCAGGTGAGGCCCCGATGTGGAACTGAAACCAGGTCCCATGATGCCCATATGAGGACCTGAGTCAGCAGGTCCAGGTGAGGTCCCTGTGGGAACCAGTCACCTCGTCCAGGTGAGGCCCAGAAGGGACCACAGTCACCAGGTCCAGGTGAGGCCCAGGTATATAAGAGTGTATCCAGGTCGCAATGATGCCCAGGTAAGGACCAGAGTCAACAGTCCAGGAGAGGCCCAAATATGGACCAGAGTCATTTTGTTCCAGGTGATGCCTGATGGAGACCACAGGAATCAGGTCCAGGAGAGCCCCATAGGGGAACCAGAGCCACCAGATCCAGGTGAGGTCCTGGTGGGACCATAGTCACAAGGTCCAGGTGAGGCGCAGGTGGCAACAGGATTCACCAAGTCCAGGTGAGGCCCAGCTGGCGACCAGTCACCAGATCCAAGTGAGGACAAGCTAAGGACCAGATTCACCAGGCCCAAATGAAGTCCATGGGGTGACCAGAGTCACCAGGTAAGGGTGAGTTCCAGAGGGGGAACCAGAGTAACCAGTTTAGTTTGAGGCCCAGAATGGGTCCAGAGGTCCCTAGTCAGAGTGAGGCCCAGGTGTAGAATAGTGTATCCAGGTCCCAATGATGCCTGGGTGAGGACCAGAGTCACTAGGGCCATGCAGGCCCAGATGGGGACAAATCACTAGGTCCTGGTGAGGCATAGAATAAGACAACAGTCAGCAGTATCATTTGATCCCCTTGCGTGAACCAGAGCCACTCTATCCAGCTGAGTTCCAGGTCCATGTGAGGCTCACGTGAGGACCAGATTCATTAGGTCGAATTGAGGCATAGCTGGGGACAAGAGTCACCAGGTCTGGGTGCGTGCTAGGTGGGGCAAGATCCAGCAGTTCTGAGTTAGGTCAAAGTGGGGACGAGAGACGCCCGGTCCAGGTGAGGCCAAACTGAGGACCAAGCTCACCAGATCCATGTGAGGTCCATGTTGGAAAGAGAATCACCAGGTCCAAGAGAGGTCCAGGTGGGGACCAGAGTCACCAGATCCAGGTGAAGTCCAGGTGGGGACCAGAGTCACCAGATCCACGTGAAGCCCAGGTGGGGACCAGAGTCACTAAGTCCTGATGAGGCCCAGGTGATGACCAGGGTTACCAGGTACACGTGAGGCCCCGGTGCGGATCAGAGGCAACAGGTCCATGTGAGGCTGGCTTGGGGACCATGGTCAACAGGTCTACCTGAGGCCCTGGTGTGTAACACAGTAAGCAGGTCCAGGTGCGTCCCCGGTGGTGAAAAGAGTCACCACGTCCAGGTGAGGCCCAGGTAGGGACCAGGATCACCAGGTACAGCTGAGGCCCTTGAAAGAACTAGAGTCTACTGGCACAAAAACAGACACATAGATCATTGAAACAGAATAGAGAATCCAGAAGTGGACCCTGAACTTTATGGGCAACTAATATTCGATAAAGGAGGAAAGACTATCCATTGGAAGAAAGACAGTCTCTTCAATAAATGGTCCTGGGAACATTGGACATCCACATGCAGAAGAATGAAACTAGACCACTCTCTTTCACCATACACAAAGATAAACTCAAAATGGATGAAAGATCTAAATGTGAGACAAGATTCCATCAAAATACTAGAGAAGAACACAGGCAACACCCTTTTTGAACTCGGCCATAGTAACTTCTTGCAAGATACATCCACGAAGGCAAAGAAACAAAAGCAAAAATGAACTATTGGGACTTCATCAAGATAAGAAGCTTTTGCACAGCAAAGAATACAGTCAACAAAACTCAAAGACAACCTACAGAATGGGAGAAGATATTTGCAAATGACATATCAGATAAAGGACTAGTTTCCAAGATCTATAAAGAACTTATCAAACTCAACACCAAAGAAACAAACAATCCAATCATGAAATGGGCAAAAGACATGAACAGAAATCTCACAGAGGAATACATAGACATGGCCAACATGCACATGAGAAAATGCTCTGCATCACTTGCCATCAGGGAAATACAAATCAAAACCACAATGAGATACCACCTCACACCAGTGAGAATGGGGAAAATTACCAAGACAGGAAACAACCAATGTTGGAGAGGATGCGGAGAAAAGGGAATCCTCATACACTGTTGGTGGGAATGTGAACTGGTGCAGCCACTCTGGAAAACTGTGTGGAGGTTCCTCAAACAGTTAAAAATATACCTGCCCTACGACCCAGCAATTGCACTGTTGGGGATATTCCCCAAAGAGACAAATGCAATGAAACCCCGGGACCCCTGCACCCCGATGTTTATAGCAGCAATGGCCATGATAGCCAAACTGTGGAAGGAGCCTCGGTGTCCAACGAAAGATGAATGGATAAAGAAGATGTGGTTTATGTATACAATGGAATATTACTCAGCTATTAGAAATGACAAATACCCACCATTTGCTTCAACGTGGATGGAACTGGAGAGTATTATGCTGAGTGAAGTAAGCCAGTCGGAGAAAGACAAACATTATATGTTCTCACTCATTTGGGGAATATAAATAATAGTGAAAGGGAATATAAGGGAAGGGGGAAGAAATGTGTGGGAAATATCAGATAGGGAGACAGAACGTAAAGACTGCTAACTCTGGGAAACGAACTAGGGGTGGTAGAAGGGGAGGAGGGCGGGGGGTGGGAGTGAATGGGTGACGGGCACTGGGGGTTATTCTGTATGTTAGTAAATAGAACACCAATAATAAAAAATAAATTAAAAAAAAAAAGAAAAAAGAAAGAACCAGAGTCAACAGGTCGAAGTCAAGCGCAGGTGGCAACCAGGGTCAGCAGGTCCAAGTCAGGCCAAAGTGGGGTTCACAGTCATTAGGGCACGGTGAGACACAGAGTGGGACCAGAGTCACTTGGTCCAGTTGAGGTCCATTTGTGAAACACAGTCACGGGGCCCCAATTGTGCCCAGTTGAGGACCATGGTCAACAGGGCCAGGTGAGGCCCAGATGGGGACCGGAGTCCCCAAATCCAGGTGAAGACCAGGTGGGGACCACAGTCACCAGATCCAGGGTAGTCTCAGGTGCAGACCAGAATTACCAAGTCCAGGTGAGGTGCAGGTGGCAACCACACTCACCAGGTCCCGGTGAGGCCCTGGTGGGGAGAGGAGTCACGAGGTACATGAGAAGCTAGAAACACTGCAGCCACCAGGTCCACAGGATGTCCATGTGGGAACGAGAATCACCAGTTACAGGTGATGACCAGGTGGGGATCCGACTCACCATGTCCAGGTGAGACCCAGGTGGGAACGAGTGTCACCATGTCCAAGTGTGGCCCAGGTGAAGACCAGAGTTAATAGGTCCGGCTGGGTCACTGTTAGTGAACAGTGTAACCATATCCTGATGCTACCCAGGTGGGTACCAGAGACACCAGGTCCTGGTGAGGCCCAGGTGGGACCAGAGATATGAGGTCCAGGTGAGGTCCCGATGGGAACCACAGTTACCAGGTCTGGTGAGGCCATGCTTAGGATCAGAGTCACCAGTTACTGGTGAGGCACAGGTGGAGCCAGAGTCCCCTGGTACAGAAGAGGCCAAAGTCAGGACCAGAGTTACCAGGATCAGGTCAGTCCCAGTTGGAAATAGAGTAACCATGTCCCGATGATGCGCAGGTAGAACCAGAGTCACCAGGTCCTGATGAGGCGCAGGTGGGGAGCATATTCTCTAGGTCTTGGTGAGGCGCGCTTGAGGACCAGAATCCCCAGGTCTATTTGAGGCTTGAGAGGTACCAGATTCACCTGGTCTAGGTGATATCCAGATGGAGAGCAGAGTCACCATATCAGGGTGAGGCCCAGAGGTGATCCAGAGTCATCATGTCCAAGTGAGTCTCAGGTGTGGAACCGAGATCCAGGTCATAATGGTCCAAAGGTTAGGACCAGAGTCACCAGATCTGGGTGAGGCCCAGTTAGGATCAGTCACCAGTTCCAAGTGAGGCCAAGAAGGAGTCATCTGCAATCAGGTCCAGGTGGGGAACAAAATCACGAGGAGTGGGTGAGGCCCAGATGGGGTCCAGATTCACCAGGTCCAGGTGAGGCCCAGGTGGTGACCAGAGTCCCCGGGTATGGGAGAGGACCAGGTAAGGACCAGATTCACCAGGTCCAAGAGGCCAACGTGGGGACCTGAGTCACCAGGTATGGGTGAGGCCCAGGTGGCAACCCCACTCACCAGGTCCATGTGAGTCCAACCTGCAGGCCATGCAGAGGAACCATGTCCCAATGATGCCCAGGTAGGGAACAGAGTTACCAGGTCCATGTGAGGACAACCTGCAGGCCATGCATTGTAACCATATCCCGATGATGCCCAGGTAGGGACCAGAGACACCAGTCCAAATGAGGCCCAGATGGAGCAAATTCACTAGGTCCAGGTGAGGCCCAGTTGAGGACCAGAGTCACCAGATTTGGTTGATGCCTAGAGGGGTACCAGAATCACCTCGTCCAGGTGACATGCAGATGGGGACCAGAGTCACCAGGTCAGGGAGAGGCCCAGAGAGGTTCCAGAGTCATCATGTCCAGGTGAGGCACAGGTGAGGAACAGTGTCACCAGGTACCGTGATGCCCAGGTGAGGACCAGAGTCAGCAGATCTGGGTGACGCGCAGATAGGATCAGAGTCACCAGTTCCAGGTGAGGCCAAGAAAGAGTCCAAAGCAATCAGGTCCAGGTGGGGAACAAAGACACCAGGACTGGGTGAGGCCCAGATGGGGACCAGATTCACAAGATCCATGTGAGGCCCAGGTGGTGACCAGAGTCCCTGGGTCTGGGATAGGACCAGGTAAGGACCAGATTCACCAGGTCCAAGAGGCCCACGTGGGGACAGAGTCACCAGGTATGGGTGAGGCCCAGTGGCAACCCCACTCACCATTTCAAGGTGAGGGCAACCTGCAGGCCATGCCGAGGAACCGTGACCCGATGATGCCCAGGTAGGGACCAGAGTCACCAGGTCCAAATTAGGCCCTGATGGAGCATATTCACTAGGTCCAGGTGAGGCCCAGTTGAGGACCAGAGGCACCAGATCTGGTTGAGGCCTAGAGGGGTACCAGAATCACCTGGTTCAGGTGACATCCAGATGGGGACCAGAGTCACCAGGTCAGGGTGAGGCCCAGCCAGGTTCCAGAGTCATCATGTCCAGGTGAGGCTCCGGTGTCGAACAGAGTCTCCAGGTAGCAATGATGCCCAGGTTAGGACCAGAGTCACCAGGTCTGAGTGACGCGCAGATAGGATCAGAGTCACCAGATCCAAGTGATCCCCTTGTGGGAACCAGAGCAACTCTATCCAGCTGAGTCCCAGGTCCATGTGAGGCCCACGTGAGGACCAGATTCATCAGGTCGTATTGAGGCATACCTGGGGACAAGAGTCACCACGTCTGGGTGCGGCCTAGGTGGGGCAAGATTCAGCAGTTCTGAGTTAGGTCAAAGTGGGGACGAGAGACACCAGGTCCAGGTGAGGCCAAACTGAGGACCAGAGTCACCAGATGCGGGTCAGGTCCATGTGAGTCCCATGTGGGGAGCATGTTCACTAGGTCCGGTGAGGCCCAGTTGAGGACCAGATTCCCCCGGTCTAGTTGAGGCCTAGAGTGGTACCAGACTCACCTGGTCTAGGTGACATCCAGATGGGGACCAGAGTCACCATGTCAGGCTGAGGCCCAGAGGGGATCCAGAGTCATCATGTCCAGGTGAGGCTCAGGTGTGGAACAGAGTATCCAGGTCATAATGGTCCTCAGGTGAGGACCTGAGTCATCAGATCTGGGTGAGACCCATTTAGGATCAGAGTCACCAGTTCCAGGTGAGGCCAAGAAGGTGTTGACAGCAATCAGGTCCAGGGGGGGAACAAAGTCACCAGGAGTGGGTGAGGCCAAGATGGTGACCAGATTAACAAGATCCAGGTTATTCCCAGGTGGTGACCAGAGTTACCAGTTCTGGGGTAGGACCAGGTAAGGAAGAGATTCACCAGGTCCAAGTGAGACCCACGTGGGGACCTGTGTCACAATGCATATGTGAGGCCCAGTTTGCCGCCCCACTCACCAGGTCCAGGTGAGGCCAACCTGCAGGCCATGCAGAGGAACCATGTCCCGATGATGCCCAGGTAAGGAACAGTTTTACCAGGACCAGGTGAGGACAACCTGCAGACCATGCAGTGGAAACACGTCCCGATGATGCCCAGGTAGGGACCAGAGACACCAGGTCCAAATGAGGCCCAGATGGAGCAAATTCACTAGTTCCAGGTGAGGCCCAATTGAGGACCAGATTTACCAGATTTAGTTGATGCATAGAGGGGTACCAGAATCACCTCGTCCAGGTGACATGCAGATGGGGACCAGAGTCACCAGGTCAGGGAGAGGCCCAGAGAAGTTCCGGAGTCATCATGTCCAGGTGAGGCTCAGGTGAGGAACAGAGTCACCAGGTACCAATGATGCCCAGGTGAGGACCAGAGTCACCAGATCTGGGAGACGCGCAGATAGGATCAGAGTCACCAGTTCCAGATGAGGCCAAAAAAGGGTCCACAACAAACAGGTCCAGGAGGGGATCAAAGTCACCTGGACTGGGTGAGGCCCAGATGGGGAACAGATTCACCAGGTCCAGGTGAGGCCCAGGTGTTGACCAGAGTCTCCGGGTCTGGGAGAGGACCAGGTATGGACCAGATTCACCAGGTCCAAGAGGCTCACGTGGGGACCTGAGCCACCAGGTATGGTTGAGGCCCAGGTGGCAACCCCACTCAAGAAGTCCAGGTGAGGCCAACCTGCAGGCCAGAGTTACCAGATGCAGTTGAGGCCCTAGTGGGGACCGGAGTGACCAGGTAAATGTGAGTCTACAAGAACACCACAGTCACCAGGTCCAGGTGTGGTTCATGTGGGAACGAGAGTCACCAGGTCCAGCTGAGTCCCCGGTGATGACAAGACTCACCACGTCCAGGTGAGGCCCAGGTGTGGACCAGGATCACCAGGTACAGTGGAGGCCCTTGAAAGAACCAGAGTCAACAGTTCGAGGTCAGGCGCAGGTGGCAACCAGGGTCAGCAGGTCCAAGTCAGGCCAAAGTGGGGTTCACAGTCACTAGGGCACGGTGAGACCCAGAGGAGGACCAGAGTCACCTGGTCCAGGTGAAGTCCAGTTGTGGAACACAGTCACCGGGTCCCAAATTT
The DNA here is from genome assembly GCF_011100685.1 of Canis lupus familiaris. Taxonomy (NCBI): domain Eukaryota; kingdom Metazoa; phylum Chordata; class Mammalia; order Carnivora; family Canidae; genus Canis; species Canis lupus. Next base: position 352,047 of record NW_023330140.1, read on the forward strand.
GCCCTGTTTAGGACCATGGTCAACAGGGCCAGGTGAGGCCAATATGGGGATCGGAGTCCCGAAATCCAGGTGAAGCCCAGGTGGGCACCACAGTCACCATATCCAGGGTAGTCTCAGGTGCAGACCAGAATCACCAGGTCCAGGTTAGGTGCAGGTGGCAACCACACTCACCAGGTTCCGGTGAGGCCCTGGTGGGAACCAGAGTCACGAGGTACATGAGAAGCTAGAAACACTGCAGCCACCAGGTCCACATGATGTCCATGTGGGAAAGAGAATCACCAGTTACAGGTGAGGACCACGTGGGGATCCGACTCACCATGTCCAGGTGAGACCCAGGTGGGAACCAGTGTCACCATGTCCAGGTGTGGCCCAGGTGAAGAACAGAGTTAATAGGTTTGGCTGGGTCACTGTTAGTGAACAATGTAACCATATCCTGATGCTACGCACGTGGGTACCAGAGACAACAGCTCCTGGTGAGGCCCAGGTGGGACCAGAGACATGAGGTCCAGGTGAGGTCCCGAAAGGAACCACAGTCACCATGTCAGGTGAGGCCATGCTTAGGATCAGAGTCACCAGTTACAGTGAGGCCCAGGTGGAGCCAGAGTCACCAGGTAGAGAAGACGCCAAAGTCAGGACCAGAGTTACCAGGATCAGGTCAGTCCCAGTGGATAATAGGGTAACATGTCCCGATGATGCCCAGGTAGAACCAGAGTCGCCAAGTCCAGATGAGGCGCAGGTGGGGAGAATATTCACTAGGTCCCGGTGAGGCCCAGTTGAGGACCAGATTCCCCCGGTCTAGTTGAGGCCTAGGGGGGTACCAGATTCACCTGGTCTAGGTGACATCCAGATGGGGACCAGAGTCACCATGTTAGGGTGAGGCACAGAGAGGTTCCAGAGTCATCATGTTCAGGTGAGGCTCAGGTGTGGAACCGAGTCACCAGGTACCAATCATGCCCAGGTGAGGACCAGAGTCACCAGGTCTGTGTGACGCGCAGATAGGATCAGAGTCACCAGTTTCAGGTGAGGCCAAGAAAGAGTCCACAGCAATCACGTCCAGGTGGGGAACATAGTCACCAGGACTGGGTGAGGCCCAGATGGGGACCAGATTCACCAGGTCTAGGTGAGGCCCAGGTGGTGACCAGAGTTACCAATTCCAGGTGAGGATCAGGTAAGGACAAGATTCACCAGGTCCAAGTAAGGCCCACATGGGGACCTGTGTCACCATGTATGTATGAGGCCCAGGTGGCAAACCCTCTCACCAGTTCAAGGTGAGGCCAACCTGCAGGCCATGCCAAGGAACCGTGACCCGATGATGCCCAGGTAGGGACCAGAGTTACCAGGTTCATGTGAGGCCGACCTGCAGGCCATGCAGTGGAACCATGTCCCGATGATGCCCAGGTAGGGAACAGAGTCACCAGGTCCAAATGAGGCCCAGATGGAGCTTATTCACTAGGTCCAGGTGAGGCCCAGTTGAGGACGAGAGGCACCAGAACATCTTGAGGCCTAGAGGGGTAAGAGAGTCACCTGGTCCAGGTGACAACCAGATGGGGACCAGAGTCACCAGGTCAGGGTGAGGCCCAGAGTGGTTCCAGAGTCATCATGTCCAGGTGAGGCTCAGGTGTGGAACAGAGTCACCAGTTACCAATGATGCCCAGGTTAGGAGCAGAGTCACCAGGTGTGGGTGACCCGCAGATAGGATCAGAGTCACCAGATCCAGGTGAGGCCCTACTGGGGACCGGAGACACCAGGTAAATGTGAGTCTACAAGAACACCACAGTCAACAGGTCCAGGTGGGGTTCATGTGGGAACGAGAGTCACCAGGTCCAGGTGAGACCCAGGTGGGGACCACCGTCACCAGGACCAGATTGAGGCCTAGGTGGGGGGAACAGAGTCATCAGGACCAGTTGAGGCCAAAGAGTGGAGCAAAGTTATCATGTCCAGGTGAGGCCCAGGTGGGGAACAGAGTAACCATGTCCCATTGATGCCAGGTGGAAAAGAGTCACAAGGTCCAGACGAGGCCTAAGTGAGGAGTAGATTCACCAGGTCCTGTTGAGGACCAGTTGAGAACCAGTGTCCCCAGCTCCGGGTGAGTCTCAGAGGGGTACCAGAGTCACCCGGTTCTGGTGATATCCATGTGGGGACCACAGTCACCACGTCAGGGTGAGGCCCAGAGGGGATCCAGAGTCATCATGACCAGGTGAGGCTCAGGTGTGGAACAGAGTGTCCAGGTCATAATGGTCCACAGGTGAGGATAGAGTCACCAGATCTGGGTGAGGACAGTTAGGATCAGAGGCACCAGTTCCCGGTGAGGCCAATAAGGAGATCACAGCAATCAGGTCCAGGTGGGGAACAAAGTCACCAGGACTGGGTGAGGCCCAGATGCAGACCAGATTCACAAGGTCCAGGAGATTCCCAGATGATGACCAGAGTTACCAGTTCCGGGTGAGGATCAAGTAAGGACCATATTCACCAGGTCCAAGTGAGGCCCACGTGGGGGCCTGTGTCACCAGGTATGGGTGAGGCACACGTGGCAACCCCACTCACCAGTTCAAGGTGAGGCCAACCTATAGGCCATGCAGAGGAACCGTGTCACGATGATGCCCAGGTAGGGACCAGAGTTACCAGGTCCAGGTGAGGCCAACCTGCAGGCCATGCGGTGGAACAATGTCCCGATGATGCCCAGGTAGGGACCAGAGTCACCAGGTCCAAATGAGGCCCAGATGGAGCATATTCACTAGGTCCAGGTGAGGCCCAGTTGAGGACCAGAGTCACCAGAACTGGTTGAGGTCCAGAGGGGTACCAGAATCCCCTGGTCCAGGTGACATCCAGATGGGGACCAGAGTCAGCAGGTCAGGGTGAGGCCCAGAGAGGCTCCAGAGTCATCATGTCCAGGTGAGGCTCAAGTGTGGAACAGAGTGTCCAGGTCATTGTGGTCCACACGTGAGGACAAGAGTGACCAGATCTGGGTGACGCGCAGATAGGATCAGAGTCACCAGTTCCAGGTGAGGCCAAGAAAGAGTCCACAGCAATCAGGTCCAGGTGGGGAACACAGTCACCAGGACTGGGTGAGGCCCAGATGGGGACCAGATTCAACAGGTCCAGGTGAGTCCCAGGTGGTGACCAGAGTCCCCGGATCTGGGAGTGGACCAGGTAAGGACCAGATTCACCAGGTACAAGACGCCCACGTGGGGAACTGAGTCAACAGGTATGGGGTGGCAACCCCACTCACCAGGTCCAGGTGAGGCAAACCAGTAGGCCAGAGACACCAGATCCACGTGAGACCCTAGTGGGGACCGGAGTCACCAGGTAAATGTGCGACTACAAGAACACCACAGTCACCAAGTCCAGGTGTGGTTCTTGTGGGAACGAGAGACACCAGGTCCAGGTGAGAACCAGGTGGGGACCACAGTCACCAGGTCCAGACTGAGGACTAGGTGGCGGGACCAGAGTCATCAGGACCAGGTGAGGCCAAATTGTGCAGCAAAGTTATCATGTCCAGGTGAGGCCCAGGTGGGGAACAGAGTAACCATGTCCCATTGATGCCAGGTGGGAAAAGAGTCACAAGGTCCAGACGAAGCCTAAGTTTGGAGTAGATTCACCAGGTCCTGTTGAGCCCCAGCTGAGGACCAGTGTCCCCAGCTCCGGGTGTGTCACCCGGTTCTGGTGATATCCAGGTGGGGACCAGTGTCACAAGTCAGGGCGAAGCCCAGTGGGGCACGAGAATCACTAGGTCCAGGTGAGGCCCCGATGTGGAACTGAGAAACCAGGTCCCAAGATGCCCATATGAGGACCTGAGTCACCAGGTCCAGGTGATGTCCCTGTGGGAACCAGTCACCCCGTCCAGGTGAGGCCCAGGTGGGACCACAGTCACCAGGTCCTGGTGAGGCCCAGGTATATAAGAGAGTATCCAGGTCCCAATGATACACAAGTAAGGACCAGAGTCAACAGGTCCAGGAGAGGCCCAAATATGGATCAGAGTCATTGTGTTCAAGGTGAGGCCAGATGGAGACCACAGGAACCAGGTCCAGGAGAGCCTCATATGGGAACCAGAGCCACCAGATCCAGGTGAGGTCCAGGAGGGACCACAGTCACAAGGTCCAGGTGAGGCGCAGGTGGCAACATGATTCACCAAGTCCAGGTGAGGCTCACGTGGTGACCTGTCACCAGATCCAGGTGCGGACCAGCTAAGAAAGAGATTCAACTGGCCCAATTGAAGCCCAAGGAGTAACCAGAGTCACCAGGTAAGGGTGAGGCCCAGAGTGGTTCGAGAGTCCAGAGCCTCATGTCCAGGAGAGGCTCAGGTGTGGAACAGAGTCACCAGGTGCCAATGATGCCCAGGTGAGGACCAGAGTCACCAAGTCTGGGTGACACGCAGATAGGATCAGAGTCACCAGGTCCAGGTGAGGCCATGAAAGAGTCCACAGCAATCAGGTCAAATTTGGGATCAAAGTCACCAGGACTGAGTGAGGCCCAGATGGGGACCGGATTCACCAGGTCCAGGTGAGGCCCAGGTGGTGACCAGAGTCCCCGGGTCTGGGAGAGGACCAGGTAAGGACCAGATTCAACAGGTCCAAGAGGCCCACGTGGAGACCTGAGTCACCAAGTATGGGTGAGGGCCAAGTGGCATCCCCATTAACCAGGTCCATGTTAGGCCAACCTGCAGGCCAAGTCACCCGATTCACTTGAGGCCCTAGTGGGGACTGGAGTCACCAGTTAAAAGTGATTCTACAAGAACAACACAGTCACCAGGACCTGGTGTGGTGCATGTGGGAAAGAGAGTCCCCAGGTCCAGGTGAAACCCAGGTGGGGACCACAGTCACCAGCTCCAGATTGAGGCCTATGTCGGGGGACCAGAGTCATCAGGACCAGTTGAGGCCAAAGTGTGGAGCAAAGTTATCATGTCCATGTGAGGCCCAGGTGGGGAAGAGTAACCATGTCTCATTAATGCCAGGTGGGTAAAGAGTCACCAGGTCCAGACGAGGCCTTAGTGAGGAGTAGATTCACCAGGTCCTGTTGAGGCCCAGTTGAGGACCAGTGTCCCCAGCTCCGGGTGAGTCTCAGAGGGGGACCAATGTCACCCGATTCTGGTGATATCCAGGTGGGGACCAGAGTCACCACGTCAGGGTGAGGCCCAGAGGGGGACGAGAATCACTAGGTCCAGATGAGACCCCGATGTGGAACTGAGAACCCTGGTCCCATGATGCCCATATGAGGACCTGAGTCACCAGGTCCAGGTGAGGTCCCTGTGGGAACCAGTCACCTCGTCCAGGTGAGGCCCAGGTGGGACCACAGTCACCAGGCCCAGGTGAGCCCAGGTATATAGAGATTATCCAGGTTCCAATGATGCCCAGGTAAGGACCAGAGTCAACAGGTCCAGGAGAGGACCATATATGGATCAGACTCATTGTGTTCCAGGTGAGGCCAGATGGAGACCACATGAACCAGGTCCAGGAGAGCCCCATATGGGAACCATAGCCACCAGATCCAGGTGAGGTCCAGGTTGGACTACTGTCAAAAGATCCAGGTGAGGCTCAGGTGGCAACAGGATTCACCAAGTCCAGGTGAGGCCCAAGTGGCGACCATTCACCAGATCCAGGTGCGGACCAGCTAAGGACCAGATTGACCAGGCCCAAGTGAACCCCAAGGGGTGACCAGAGTCAGTAGGTAAGGGTGAGGCCCAGAAGGGTAATCAGAATAACCAGTTTAGTTTGAGGCCCAGAATGGGACCAGAAGTCACTGGTCAGAGTGAGGCCCAGGTGTGGAATAGAATATCCAGGTCCCAATGATGCCTGGGTGAGGACCAGAGTCACTAGGGCCATGCAGGCTCAGATGGGGAACAGAATCACTAGTTCCTGGTGAGGCATAGAATAAGACCATAGTCACCAGTATCAGGTGAGCCCCTTTTGGGAACCAGAGCCAATCTATCCAGCTGAGTCAGGTCAATGTGAGGCCCACGTGAGGACCAGATTCATCAGGTCGAATTGAGGCATAGCTGGGGACAAGAGTCACCGGGTCTGGGTGCGGCCTAGGTGGGGCAAGATTCAGCAGTTCTGAGTTAAGTCAAAGTGGGGACGAGAGACACCAGGCCCAGGTGACGACAAAGTGAGGACCAGAGTCACCAGATCCAGGTGAGGTACATGTTGGAAAGAGAGTCACCAGGTCCAGGAGAGGTACAGGGGGGGAGCAAGGTCATCAGATCCATGTGAAGTCAAGGTGGGGAACAGAGTCACCAGATCCAGGTGAAGCCCAGGTGGGGACCAGAGTCACTAGGTCCAGATGAGGCCCAGGTGGGGACCATAGTTACCAGGTACACGTGAGGCCCCGGTGGATATCAGAGGCAACAGGTCCATGTGAGCCCGGCTTGGGGAACATGGATAACAGGTCTACTTGAGGCCCAGGTGTGGAACACAGTAAGCACGTCCAGGTGAGTCCCCGGTGGTGACAAGAGTCACCACATCCAGGTGAGGCCCAGGTGGGGACCAGGATCACCAGGTACATGGGAGGCCATTGAAAGAACCAGAGTCAACAGATGGAGGTCAAGCGCTGGTGGCAACCAGGTTCAGCAGGTGCAAGTCAGGCCAAAGTGGGGTTCACAGTCACTAGGGCACGGTGAGACCCAGAGGGGAACCAGAGTCACCTGGTCCAGGTGAGGTCCAGTTATGGAACTCAGTCACCGGGTCCCAATTTTGCCCAATTGAGGACCATGGTCAACAGGGCCAGGTGAGGCCCAGATGGGGACCGGAGTCCCCAAATCCAGGTGAAGCCCAGGTGGGGCCCACAGTCACCAGATCCAGGGTAGTCTCGGGTGCAGACCAAATCACCAGGTGCTGGTGAGGTGCAGGTGACAACCACACTCACCAGGTCCCGGTGAGACCCTGGTGGGGACCAGAGTCACGAGGTACATGAGAAGCTAGAAACACTGCAGCCACCAGGTCCATATGTTGTCCATGTGGAACGATAATCACCAGTTGCAGGTGAGGACCAGGGGGGATCCGACTCACCATGTCCAGGTGAGACCCAGGTGGGAACCAGTGTCACCACGTCCAGGTGTGGCCCAGGTGAAGACCAGAGTTAATAGGTCCGGATGGGTCACTGTTAGTGAACAGTGTAACCATATCCTGATGCTACCCAGGTGGGAACCAGAGACACCAGGGCCTGGTGAGACCCAGGTGGGACCAGAGACCTGAGGTCCAGATGATGTCACGATGGGAACCACAGTCACCAGGTCAGGTGAGGCCATGCTTACATCAGAGTCACCAGTTACAGGTGAGGCCCAGGTGGAGCCAGAGTCACCTGGTACAGAAGAGGCCAAAGTCAGGACCAGAGTTACCAGGATCAGGTCAGTCCCAGTGGGGAATAGAGTAACCATGTCCCAATGATTCCCAGGTAGAACCAGATTCGCCAGGTCCAGATGAGGCGGAGGTGGGGAGCATATTCACTAGGTCCCGGTGAGGCCCAGTTGACGCCCAGAGTCACCAGGTGAAGTTGAGGCCTAGAGGGGTACCAGATTCACCTGGTCTTGGTGATATCCAGATGTGGCCCATGTCACCATGTCAGGGTGAGGCCCAGAGTGGATCCAGAGTCATCCTGTCCAGGTGAGGCTCAGGTGTGGAACAGAGTATCCAGGCCATAATGGTCCACAGGTGAGGACCAGAGTCACCAGATCTGGGTGAGGCCCAGTAAGGATCAGAGTCAGCAGTTCCAGGTGAGGCCAAGTAGGAGTGCACAGCAATCAGGTCCAGGCGGGGAGCAAAGTCACCAGGACTGGGTGAGGCCCAGATGGGGACCAGATTCACGAGGTCCAGGTGATTCCCAGGTTGTGAAAAGAGTTACCAGTTCCGGGTGAGGACCAGGATAGGACCAGATTCACCAGATCCAAGTTAGGCCCACGTGGGGCCTTTGTCACCAGGTATGAGTGAGGCCCAGGTGGCAACCCCAGTCACCAGGTCCAGTTGAGGCCAACCTGCAGGCCATGCAGTGGAACCATATCCCGATGATGCCAGGTAGGTACCAGAGTCACCAGGTCCAAATGAGGCCCACATTGAGCATATTCACTAGGTCCAGGTGAGGCCCAGTTGAGGACCAGAGTCACCAGATCTGGTTGAGGCCTAGAGGGGTACCAGAATCACCTGGTCCAGGTGACACCCAGATGGGGACCAGAGTCACCAGGTGAGGGTGAGGCCCAGAGAGGTTCCAGAGTAATCATGTCCCGCTGAGGCTCAGGTATGTAACAGAGTCACCAGGTACCAATGATGCCCAGGTGAGGACCAGAGTCACCAAGTCCGGGTGACGCACAGATAGGATCAGAGTCAAGAGTTCAAGGTGAGTCCAAGAAAGAGTCCACACCAATCAAGTCCAGGTGGGGAAAAAAGTCTCCAATACTGGGTGAGGCCCAGGTGGGGACCAGATTCACCAGATCCAGGTGAGGCCAAGGTGGTGACCAGAGTCCCTGGGTCTGGGAGAGGACCAGGTAAGGACCAGATTCACCAATTCCAAGAGGCCCACGTCGTGACCTGAGTCACTAGGTATGGTTGAGGCCCAGTTGGCAACCCCACTCACCAGGTGCAGGTGAGGCCAACCTGTAGGCCTGAGTCACCAGATCCAGGTGAGGCCCTAGTAGGCCCGGAGTCACCAGGTAAATGTGAGTCTACAAGAACACCACAGTTACCAGGTCCAGGTGTGGTTCATGTGGGAACGAGAGTCACCAGGTCCAGGTGAGACCCAGATGGGGACCACAGTCACCAGGTCCAGACGAGGCCTAGGTGCGGGGACCAGAATCATCAGGACCAGTTGAGGCCAAAGTGTGGAGCAAAGTTATCATATCCATTTGAGGCCAGGTGGTGAACAGACTAACCATGTCCCATTGATGCCAAGTGGGAAAAGAGTCACAAGGTCCAGACGAGGCCTAAGTGAGGAGGAGATTCACCAGGTCCTGTTGTCCACTTGAGGACCAGTGTCCCCAGCTCCGGGTGAGTCCCAGAGGGGTACCAGAGTCACCCGGTTCTGGTGATATCCAGGTGGGGACCAGAGTCACCACGTCAGGTGAGGCCCAGAAGGGACGAGAATCACTAGGTCCATGTGAGACCCGGATATGGAACTGAGAAACCAGGTCCCATGATGCCCATATGAGGACCAGAGTCACCAGGTCTAGTTGAGGCCTAGAGGGGTACCAGATTCACCTGGTCCAGGTGACACCCAGATGGGGACCAGATCACCATGTCAGGGTGAGGCCCAGAGGGGTTCCAGAGTCATCATGCGCAGGTGGACTCAGGTGTGGAACAGAGTATCCAGGTCATAATGATCCACAGGTGAGGACCAGAGTCACCAGATCTGGGAGAGGCCCAGTGAGGATCAGAGTCAACGGTTCCAGGTGAGGCCAAGAAGGAGTCCACAGCAATCAGGTCCAGGTGGGGAACAAAGTCACCAGGACTGGGTGAGGCCTAGATGGGGACCAGATTCACCAGGTCCAGGTCATTTCCAGGTGGTGACCAGAGTTACCGTTCCGGGTGAGGACCAGGTAAAGATCAGATTCACCAGAACCAAGTGAAGCCCACGTGCGGACCTGTGTCACCAGGTATGGGTGAGGCCCATGTGTCAACGCAACTCACCAGGTCCAGGTGAGTCCAACCTGCAGGCCATGCAGAGGAACCGTGTCCCAATGATGCCCAGGTAGGGACCAGATTTACCAGATCCAGTTAAGGCCATCCAACAGGCCATGCAGTGGAAACATGTCCCGATGATGCACAGGTAGGGACCAGAGCCACCAGGTAAAAATGAGGCCCAGATGGAGCATAATCACTAGGTCCAGTTGAAGACCAGTTTAGTACCAGAGTCACAAGATCTGGATGAGGCCTAGAGGGGTACCAGAATCACCTGGTCCAGGTGACATCCGGATGGGGACCAGAGTCACCAGGTCAGGGTGAGGCCCAGAGAGGTTCCAGAGTCATCATGTCCAGGTGAGGCTCAGGTGTGGAACAGAGTAACCGGGTACCAATGATGCCCAGGTGAGGACCAGAGTCACCAGATCTGGGTGACGCGAGATAGGATCAGAGTCACCAGTTCCAGGTGAGGCCAAGAAAGCGTCCACAGCAATCAGGTCCAGGTGGGGAACAAAGACACCAAGACTGGGTGAGGCCCAGATGGGGAAGAGATTCACCAGGTCCAGGTGAGGCCCAGGTGGTGACCAGAGTCCCCGGGTCTGGGAGAGGACCAGGTAAGGACGAGATTCACCAGGTCCAAAGGCCCACGTGGGGACCTGAGTCACCAGGTATGGGTGAGGCCCAGGTGGCAACCCCACTCACCAGGTCCAGGTGAGGCCAACCTGCAGGCCAGAGTCACCAGATGCAAGTGAGGCCCTAGTGGGGACAGGAGACACCAGGTAAATGTGAGTCTATAAGAACACCACAGTCACCAGGTCCAGGTGTGGGTCATGTGGGAACGAGAGTCACCAGGTCCAGGTGAGACCCAGGTGGGGACCACAGTCACCAAGGACAGATTGAGGCCTAGGTGGGGGGACCAGAGTCATCAGGACCAGTTGAGGCCAAAGTGTGGAGCAAAGTTATCATGTCAAGGTGAGGCCCATGTCGGAAACAGAGTAACCATGTCCCATTGATGCCAGGTGGGAAAAGAGTCACAAGGTCCAGACGAGGCCTAAGTGAGGAGTAGATTCACCAGGTCCTGTTGAGGTCCAGTTGAGGACCAGTGTCCCCAGCTCCGGGTGAGTCCCAGAGGGGGACCTGAGTCACCCGGACTGGTGATATCCAGGTGTGGACCAGAGTCACCACGTCAGGATGAGGCCCAGAGTGGGATGAGAATCACTAGGTCCAGGTGAGGCCCCGATGTGGAACAGAGAAACCAGGTCCCATGATGCCCATATGAGGACCTGAGTCACCAGGTCCAGGTGAGGTCCCTGTGGGAACCAGTCACCTCGTCCAGGTGAGGCCCAGGTGGGAACACAGTCACCAGGTCCAGTTGAGGCCCAGGTATATAAGAGAGTATCCAGGTCCCAATGATGCCCAGGTAAGGACCAGAGTCAACAGGTCCAGGAGAGGCCCAAATATGGATCAGATTCATTGTGTTCCAGGTGAGGCCAGATGGAGACCACAGGAACCAGGTCCAGGAGAGTCCCTATGGGAACCAGAGACACCAGATCCCGGTGAGGTCCAGGTGGGACCACAGTCACAAGGTACAGGTGAGGCGCAAGTGGTACCAGGATTCACCAAGTCCAGGTGAGACCCAGGTGGCGACCAGTCACCAGATCCACGTGCGGACCAGGTAAGGACCAGATTCACCATGCCTAGCTGAATCCCAAGGGGTGACCAGAGTCACCATGTAAGAGTGAGGCCCAGAGGAGGAACCAGAGTAACCAGTTTAGATGAGACCCGGAATGGGATCAGAGGTCCCTGGTCCAAGTGAGGCCCAGGTGTGGAATAGAGTATCCAGGTCCCAATGACGCCTGGGTGAGGACCAGAGTCACTAGGGCCATGCAGGCCCAGATGGGGAACAGAATCACTAGGTCCTGCTGAAGCATAAAATAAGACCACAGTCAGCAGTATCAGGTGAGCCCCTTGTGGGATCCAGAGCCACTCAATCCAGCTGAGTCCCAGGTCCATGTGAGGCCCACGTGAGGACCAGATTCATCAGGTCGAATTGAAGCATAGCTGGGTACAAGAGTCACCAGGTCTGGGTGCGGCCCAAGTGGGGCAAGATTCAGCAGTTCTGAGTTAGGTCCAAGGGGGGACGAGAAACATAGGTCCAGTTGACATCAAACTGAGGACCAGAGTCACCAGATTAGGAGAGGTCCAGGTTGGAACGAGAGTCAGCAGGTCCAAGATCAGGTCAGTCCCAGTGTGGAATACAGTAACCATGACTCGATGATTCCCACGTAGAAACAGAGTCACAAGGTCCAGATGAGGCGCAGGTGGGGAGTATGTTCACTAGGTCCCGGTGAGACCCAGTTGAGGACTAGAGTCACCAGGTCTAGTTGAGGCCTAGAGGGGTACCAGATTCACCTGGTCTAGGTGACATCCAGATGGGGACTAGAGTCACAATGTCAGGGTGAGGCCCAGAGTGGATCCAGAGACATCATGTCCAGTTGAGGCTCAGGTGTGAAACAGAGTATCCAGGTCATAATGGTCCACAGGTGAGGACCAGAGTGACCAGATCTGGGTGACGGGCAGATAGGATCAGACTCACCAGTTCCAGGTGAGGCCAAGAAGGAGTCCACAGCAATCAGGTCCAGGTGGGGAACAAAGTCACCAGGACTGGGTGAGGCCCAGATGGGGACCAGATTCACCAGGTCCAGGTGAGGCCCAGGTGGTGACCAGAGTCCCCGGGTCTGGGAGAGGACCAGGTAAGGACCAGATACACCAGGTCCAATAGGCCCACCTGGGGACCTGAGTCACCAGGTATGGAGTGGCAACCCCACTCACCAGGTCCAGGTGAGGCCATCCTGCAGGCCACAGTCACCATATCAGTTGAGTCCCTAGTGGGGACCGGAGGCACCAGGTATGGGTGAGGTCCAGGTGGCAACCCCACTCACCAGGTCCAGGTGAGGCCAACCTGCAGGCCATGCAGAGGAACCATGTCCCGTAGATGCCAGGTAGGGACGAGAGATACCAGGTCCAGCTGAGGCCAACCTGCAGGCCATGCAGTGGAACCATGTCCCGATGATGCCCAGGTAGGGACCAAAGTCACCAGGTATGGGTGAGGTCCTGGTGGCAACCCCACTCACCAGGTCCAGTGAGGCCAACCTGCAGACCAGAGTCACCAGTTCCAGGTGAGGCCCAAGTGGGGACCGGAGTCACCAGGTAAATGTGAGTCTACAAGAACACCACAGTCACCAGGTTCAGATGTGGTTCATGTGGGAACGAGAGTCACCAGGTCCAGGTAAGACCCAGGTAGAGACAAGTCACCAGGTCCAGATTGAGGCCTAGGTGGGGGGACCAGGGTCATCAGGACCAGTTGAGGCCAAAGTGTGGAGCAAAGTTATAATGTCCAGGTGAGGCCCAGGTGGGGAACAGAGTAACCATGTCCCATTGATGCCAGGTAGGAAAAGAGTCACAAGGTCCAGAAGAGGCCTAAGTGAGGAGTAGAATCACCAGGTCCTTTCGAGGACCAGTTGAGGACCAGTGTCCCCAGCTCCGGGTGAAACCCATAGGGGGACCAGCGTCACCCGGTTCTGGTGATATCCAAGTGGGGACCAGAGTCAGCACGTCAGGGAGAGATCCAGAGTCGGACGAGAATCACTAGGTCCAGGTGAGGCCCCGATGTGGAACTGAGATACCAGGACCCATGATGACCATATGAGGACCTGTGTCACCACGTCCAGGTGAGGTCCCTGTGGGAACCAGTCACCTCGTCCTGGTGAGGCCCAGTGGGATCACAGTCACCAGGTCCAGGTGAGGCCCAGGTATATAAGAGAGTATCCAGGACCCAATGATACTCAGGTAAGGACCAGAGTCAACAGGTCCAGGAGAGGCCCAAACATGGATCAGAGTCATTGTGATCGAAGTGAGGCCAGATGGAGACCACAGGAACCAGGTCCAGGAGAGCCCCATATGGGAACCAGAGCCACCAGATCCAGGTGAGTTCCAGGTGGGACCACAGTCACAAAGTCCAGGTGAGGCGCAGATGGCAACAGGATTCACCAAATCCAGGTGAGGCCCAGGTGGCGCCCAGTCACCAGATCCACGTGTGGACCAGCTTAGGACCAGATTCACCAGGCCCAAGTGAAGCCCAAGGGGTGACCACAGTCACCAGGTAAGGGTGAGGTCTAAAGGGGTAACCAGAGTAACCAGTTTAGTTTGAGGCCCAGAATGGGACCAGAGGTCTCTGGTCAAAGTGAGGCCCAGGTGTGGCATAGAGTATCCAGGTCCCAATGATGCCTGGGTGAGGACCAGAGTCACTAAGGCCATGCAGGCCCAGATGGGGAACAGAATCACTAGGTCATGGTGAGGCATAGAATAAGACCAGAGTCACCAGTATCAGGTGAGCGCCTTTTGGGAACCAGAGCCACTCTATCCAGCTGAGTCCCAGGTCCATGTGAGGCCCACGTGAGGAGCAGATTCATCAGGTCGAATTGAGGCATAGCTGGGGCCAAGAGTGACCAGGTCTGGGTGCGGCCTAGGTGGGGCAAGATTCAGCAGTTCTGAGTTAGGTGAAAGTGGAGACGAGAGACACCAGGTCCAGGTGAGGCCAAACTGAGGACCAGAGTCACCAGATCGAGGTGAGTTCCAGGTGGGGACCAGAGTCACCAGATCCAGGTGAAGTCCAGGTGTGGACCAGAGTCTCTAGGTGCAGATGAGGCCCAGGTGAGGACCAGACTTACCAGGTTCACGTGAGGCCCCGGTGGGAATCAGAGGCAACAGGTCCATGTTAGGCGGGCTAGGGGACTATGGTCAAGAGTTGTACTTGAGGCCCAGGTGTGGAACACAGTAAGCAGGTCCAGGTGAGTCCCGGTGGAGACAAGAGTCACCACGTCCAGGTGAAGCCCAGGTGGGCACCAGGATCACCAGGTACAGGGGAGGCCCTTGAAAGAACCAGAGTCAACAGTTCGAGGTCAGGCGCAGGTGGCAACCAGGGTCAGCAGGTCGAAGCCAGGCCAAAGTGGGGTTCACAGTCACTAGGGCACGGTGAGACCCAGAGGGGGACCAGAGTCATCTGTTCCAGGTGAGGTCCAGTTGTGGAACAGTCACAGGGTCCCAATTTGCCCAGTTGAGGACCATGGTCAACAGGGCCAATTGAGGCCCAGATGGGGACCGGAGTCCCCAAATCCAGGTGAAGCCCAGGTGGGGACCACAGTCACCAGATCCAGGGTAGTCTCAGGTGCAGACCAGAATCACCAGGTCCAGGTGAGGTGCAGGTGGCAACCACACTCACCAGGTCCCGGTGAGGCGCTGGTGGGGACCAGAGTCTGAGGTACATGAGAAGCTAGAAACACTGCAGCCAGCAGGTCCACATGATGTCCTAGTGGGAACGAGAATCACCAGTTACAGGGGAGGACCAGGTGGGGATCCGACTCACCATGTCCAGGTGAGACCCAGGTGGGAACCAGTATCACCATGTCCACGTGTGGCCCAGGTGAAGGCTAGAGTTAATACGTCCAGCTGGGTCACTGTTATTGAACAGTGTAACCATATCCTGATGCTACCGAGGTGGGTACCGAGACACCAGGTCCTGGTGAGGCCCAGCTGGGACCAAGAGACATGAGTTCCAGGTGATGGTCCCGATGGGAACCACAGTCACCAGGTCAGGTGAGGCCATTCTTAGGATCAGAGTCACCAGTTACAGGTGAGGCCCAGGTGGAGCCAGAGTCACCTGGTACAGAAAATGCCAAAGTCATACCAATGTTACAAGGATCAGGTCAGTCCCAGAGGGGAATAGAGTAACCATGTCCCGATGATGCCCACGTAGAACGAGAGTCATCATGTCCAGATGAGGCGCAGTTGGGGAGCATATTCACAAGGTCCCGGTGAGGCCCAGTTGAGGACTAGAGTCACCAGGTTTGGTTGAGGCCTAGAGGGGTACCATATTCACCTGGTCTAGGTGACATCCAGATGGGGACCAGAGTCACCATGTCAGGGTGAGGCCCAGAGGGGATCCAGAGTCATCGTGTCCAGGTGAGGCTCAGGTGTGGAACAGAGTATCCAGGTCTTAATGGTCACATGTGAGGACCAGAGGTCACCAGATCTGGGAGAGACCCAGTTAGGATCAGAGTTACCACATCCAGGTGAGGCCAAGGTTTCCACAGCAATCAGGTCCAGGTGGGGAACAAAGTCACCAGGATTAGGTGATGCCCAGGTGGTGACCAGATTTACCAGTTCCGGGTGAGGACTAGGTAAGTACCCCACATTCACCAGGGCCAAGTGAGGACCACGTGGGGACCTGTGTCACCAAGGCATGGGTAGACCCAGGTGGGAACCCTACTCACCAGGTCAAGATGAGGCCAACCTGCAGGCCATGCAGAGGAACCATGTCCCGATGATGCCCAGGTAGGGACCAGAGTTACCAGGTCCAGGTGAGGCCAACATGCAGGCCTGCAGGGGAACCATTTCCCGATGATGCCCAGGTAGGGAAGACAGTCACCAGGTCCAAATGAGGCCCAGATGGAGCATATTCACTAGGTACAGGTGAGGCCCAGTTGAGGACCAAGAGTCACCAGATCTGTTGAGGACTAGAGGGGTACCAGAATCACCTGGTCCAGGTGACATCCCGATGGGGACCAGAGTCACCAGGTCAGGTGAGGCCCAGAGAGGTTCCAGAGTCATCATGTGCAGGTGAGGCTCAGGTGTGGAACAGAGTCACCAGGTACCAATGATGACCAGGTGAGGACCAGAGTCACCAGTCTGGGTGACGCGCAGATAGGATCAGAGTCACCAGTTCCAGGTGAGGGCCAAGAAAGAGTCCACAGCAATCAGGTCCAGGTGGGGAACAAAGTCACCAGGACTGGGTGAGGCCCAGATGGGGACCAGATTCACCAGGTCCAGGTGAGGACCCAGGTGGTCACCAGAGTCCCCGGTTCTGGGAGAGGACCAGGGAAGGACCAGATTCACCAGGTCCAAGAGGCCCACGTGGGGACCTGAGTCACCAGGTATGGGTGAGGTCCTGGTGGCAACCCCACTCACCAGGTCCAGTGAGGCCAACCTGCAGACCAGAGTCACCAGTTCCAGGTGAGGGCCCAAGTGGGGACCGGAGTCACCAGGTAAATGTGAGTCTACAAGAACACCACAGTCACCAGGTCCAGATGTGGTTCATGTGGGAAAGAGAGTCACCAGGTCCAGGTAAGTCCCAGGTGGAGACAAGTCACCAGGTCCAGATTGAGGCCTAGGTGGGGGACCAAGGTCATCAGGACCAGTTGAGGCCAAAGTGTGGAGCAAAGTTATAATGTCCAGGTGAGGCCCAGGTGGGGAACAGAGTAACCATGTCCCATTGATGCCAGGTGGGAAAAGAGTCACAAGGTCCAGAAGAGGCCTAAGTGAGGAGTAGAATCACCAGGTCCTTTCGAGGACCAGTTGAGGACCAGTGTCCCCAGCTCCGGGTGAAACCCATAGGGAGACCAGCGTCACCCGGTTCTGGTGATATCCAAGTGGGGACCAGAGGCAGCACGTCAGAGGAGAGATCCAGAGTCGGACGAGAATCACTAGGTCCAGGTGAGGCCCCGATGTGGAACTGAGATACCAGGACCCATGATGACCATATGAGGACCTGTGTCACCACGTCCAGGTGAGGTCCCTGTGGGAACCAGTCACCCTCGTCCTGGTGAGGCCCAGGTGGGGACCACAGTCACCAGGTCCAGGTGAGGCCCAGAGTATATAAGAGAGTATCCAGGTCCCAAGATGCCCAGGTAAGGACCAGAGTCAGCAGGTCCAGGAGAGGCCAAATATGGATCAGAGTCATTGGTGATCCAGGTGAGGCCAGATGGAGACCACAGAACCAGGTCCAGGAGAGCCCCATATGGGAACCAGAGTCACCAGATCCAGGTGAGGTTCAGGTGGGACCACAGTCAAAAGGTCTGGGTGAGGTGCAGATGGCAACAGGATTCACCAAGACCAGGTGAGGCCCAGGTGGCGACGAGTCACCAGATTCAGGTGAGGAACACCTAAGGACCAGATTCACCAGGCCCAAGTGAAACCCAAGGGGTGACCAGAGTCACCAGGTAAGGGTGAGGCCCAGAGGGGGAACCAGAGTAACCAGTTTAGTTTGAGGCCCAGAATGGGACCAGAGGTCCCTGGTCAAAGTGAGGCCCAGGTGTGGCATAGAGTATCCAGGTCCCAATGATGCCTGGGTGAGGACCAGAGTCACTAAACCATGCAGGCCCAGATGGGGAACAGATTCACTAGGTCCTGGTGAGCCATAGATAAGACCACAGTCAGCAGTATCAGGTGAGCCCCTTGTGGGAACCGGAGCCACTCTATCCAGCTGAGTCCCAGGTCCATGTGAGGCCCACGTGAGGACCAGATTCATCATGTGAATTGAGGCATAGCTGGGGACAAGTGTCACCAGGTCTGGGAGCGGCCTAGGTGCGGCAAGATTCAGCTGTTCTGAGTTAGGTCAAAGTGGGGACGAGAGACACCAGGTCCAGGTGAGGCCAAACTGAGGACCAGAGTCACCAGATCCAGGGGAGGTCCCTGTTGGAAGGAGAGTCTCGGGTCCAAGAGTGGTCCAGGTGGGGATCAGAGTCACCAGTCCAGGTGAGGCCAAGAAGGAGTCCACATCAATCAGGTCCAGGTGGGTAACAAAGTCACCAGGTCTCGGTGAGGCCCAAATTGGGATCAGATTCACCAGGTCCAGGTGATTCCCAGGTTGTGACCAGAGTTACCAATTCCGGGTTATGTCCAGGTAAGGACCAGATTCACAAGGTCCAAGTGAGCCCCACGTGGGGACCTGTGTCACCAGGTATGGGTGAGGCACAGGTGGCAACCACACTCACCAGATCCAGGAGAGGGTATCCGACGCGCCATGCAGAGGAACCGTGTCCCGATGATGCCCATGTAGGAACCAGATTTACCAGGTCCAGGTGATGACAACCTGCAGGCCATGCAGTGGAACCATGTCCCGATGGTGCCCAGGGAGGGACCTGAGTCACCAGGTCCAAATGAGGCCCAGATGAAGCATATTCACTAGGTCCAGGTGAGGCCCAGTTGAGGACCAGAGTCACCAGATCTGGTTGAGGCCAGAGGGGGACATAATCACCTGGTCAAGGTGACATCAAGATGGGGACAAGAGCCACCAGGTCAGGGTGAGGCCCACAGAAGTTCCAGAGTCATCATGTCCAGGTGAGTCTCAGGTGTGGAACAGAGTCAACAGGTACCAATCATGCCCAGATGAGGACCAGAGTCACCAGGTCTGGGTGACGCGCAGATAGGATCAGAGTCACCAGTTCCAGGTGAGGCAAAGAAAGAGTCCACAGCAATCGGGTCCAGGTGGGGAACAAAGTAACCAGGACTGGGTGAGGCCCAGATGCGGACCAGATTCACCTTGTTCAGTGAGGCCCAGGCGATGACCAAAGTCCCCAGGTTGGGAGAGGACCAGGTAAGGACCAGATTCACCAGATCTGGGTGACGCGCAGATAGGATTAGAGTCACCAATTCCAGGTGAGGCCAAGAAAGGGTCCATAGCAATCAGGTCCAGGTGGGGAACAAAATCACCAGGACTGGGTAAGGCCCAGATGGGGACCTGATTCACCAGGTCCAGGTGAGGCCCAGGGGGTGACCAGCGTCCCCGGTTCTGGGAGAAGAGCAAGTAAGGACCATATTCACCAGGTCCAAGAGGCCCCCGTGGGGACCTCTGTCACTTGGTACGGGTGAGCCCAAGGTGGCACCCCACTCACCACTTCCAGGTAAGGCAAACCAGCAGGCCAGAGACACCAGATCCAGGTTAGGCCCTAGTGGGGACCGGAGTCACCAGGTAAATGTGAGTCTACAAGAACACCACAGTCACCAGGTCCTGGTGTGGTTCATGTGGGAACGAGAGTCACCACGTCCAGGTGAGACCCAGCTGAAGACCAGAGTTAATAGGTCCGGATGGGTCACTGTTAATGAACAGTGTAACCATATCCCGATGCTACCCAGGTGGGTACCAGAGACACCAGGTCCTGGTGAGGCCCAGGTGGGACCAGAGACATGAGGTCCAGGTGAGTTCCCGATGGGAACCACAGTCACCAGGTCAGGTGAGGCGATGCATAGGATCAGAGTCACCAGTTACAGGTGAGGCCCAGTTGGAGCCCGAGTCACCTTTTACAGAAAAGGCCAAAGTCAGGACCAGAGTTACCAGGATCAGGTCAGTCCCAGTGGGGAATAGAGTAACCATGTCCCGATGATGCCCAAGTAGAACCAGAGACACCAGGTCCAGATGAGGCGCAGGTGGGGAGCATATTCACTAGGTCCCGGTGAGGCCCAGTTGAGGACCAGAGTCACCAGGTATAGTTGAGGCCTAGAGGGGTACCAGATTCACCTGGTCTAGGTGACATCCAAATGGGGACCAGAGTCACCAAGTCAGGCTGAGGCCCAGAGGGGATCCAGAGTCATCGTGTCCAGGTGAGGCTCAGGTGTGTAACAAAGTATCCAGGTCATAATGGTCCACAGGTGAGGACCAGAGTCACCAGATCTGGGTGAGGCCCAGTTAGGATCAGAGTCACCAGTTCCAGGTGAGGCCAAGAAGGAGTCCACAGCAATCAGGTCCAGGTGGGTAACAAAGTCACCAGGACTGGGTGAGGCCCAGATGGGGACCAGATTCACCAGGTCCAGGTGATTCCCAGGTGGTGTCCAGGGTTACCAGTTCCGGGTGAGGACCAGGTAAGGACCAGATTCACCAGTTCCAAGAGGCCCACGTGGGGACCTGAGTCACCAGGTATGGGTGAGCCCCAGGTGGCAACCCCACTCACGACGTCCAGGTGAGGCCAACATGCAGGCCATGCAGAGGAACCGTGTCCCGATGATGTCCAGGTAGGGACCAGAGTTACCGGGTCCCGGTGAGGCCAACCTGCAGGCCATGCAGTGGAATCATGTCCCGATGGTGCCCACGTAGGGACCAGAGTCACCAGGTCCAAATGAGGCCCAGATGGAGCATATTCACTAGGTCCAGTTGACGCCCATTTGAGGACCAATGTCACCAGATATGGTTGAGGCCCAGAGGGGTACCAGAATCCCCTGGTACAGGTGACATACAGATGGGGACAAGAGTGACCAGGTCAGGGTGAGGCCCAAGTATATAAGAGAGTATCCAGGTCCCAATGATGCCCAGGTAAGGACCAGAGTCACCAGGTCCAGGAGAGCCCAGGTGGGGACCAGAGTCACCAGATACAGGTGAAGTCCAGGTGGGGACCAGAGTCACCAGATCCAGGTGAAGCCCAGGTGGGGACCAGAGTCACTAGGTGCAGATGAGGCCCAGGTGAGGACCAGAGTTACCAGGTACACGTGAGGCGCTGGTAGGTATCAGAGGCAACAGGTCCATGTGAGGCAGGCTTGGGGACCATGGTCAAGATTTCTACTTGAGGCCCAGTGTGGAACACTGTAACCAGGTCCAAGTGAGTCCCCGGTGGTGACAAGAAACACCAGGTCCAGGTGAGGCCCAGGTGGGAACCAGGATCACCAGGTACTGGGGAGGCCTTTGAAAGAACCAGAGTCAACAGTTCGAGGTCAGGCGCAGGTGGCAACCAGGGTCAGCAGGTCCAAGTCAGGCCAAAGTGGGGTTCACAATCACTAGAGCACGGTGAGAACCACAGGCGGACAAGAGTCACCTGGTCCAGGTGAGGTCCAGGTTTGGAACACAGTCACGGGGTCCCATTTTTACCCAGTTGAGGACCATGGTCAACAGGGCCAGGTGAGGCCCAGATGGGAATCAGAGTGCCCAAATACAGGTGAAGCCCAGGGTGGGACCATAGTCACCATATCCAGGGTAGTCTCAGGTGCAGACCACAATCACCAGGTCCAGGTGAGGTGCAGGTGGCAACCACACTCACCAGGTCCCGTTGAGACCCTGGTGGGGACTAGAGTCACGAGGTACATGAGAAGCTAGAAACACTGCAGCCACCAGGTCCACATGATGTCCATGTGGGAATGAGAATCACCAGTTAGAGGTGAGGACCCTGAGGGGATCCGACTCACCATGTCCAGGTGAGACCCAGGTGGGTACCAGTGTCACCATGTCCAGGTGTGGCGAGGTGAAGACCAGAGATAATAGGTCCGGCTGGGTCTCTGTTAGTGAACAGTGTAAGCATATCCTGATGCTACCCAGGTGGGTAGGAGAGACACCAAGTCGTGGTGAGGCCCAGGTGAGACCAGAGACATGAGGACCAGGTGAGGTCCCGATGGGAACCACAGTCACCAGGTCAGGTGAGGCCATGCTTTTGATCAGAGTCACCAGTTACAGGTGAGACCCAGGTGGAGCCAGAGTCACCTGGTACAGAAGAAGCGAAAGTCAGGACCAGAGTTACCAGGATCAGGTCAGTCCCAGAGGGGAATAGAGTAACCATGTCCCGATGATGCCCACGTAGAACCAGAGTCACCAGGTCCAGATGAGGCGCAGGTGGGGAGCATGTTCCTAGGTCCCGGTGAGGCCCAGTTGAGGATCAGAGTCACCAGGTCAAGTTGAGGCCTAGAGTGGTACCAGATTCACCTGGTCTAGGTGACATCCAGATGGGGACCAGAGTCACCATGTCAGGCTGAGGCCCAGAGTGGATCCAGAGTCATCATGTCCAGGTGAGGCTCAGGTGTGTAACAAAGTATCCAGGTCATAATGGTCCACAGGTGAGGACCAGAGTCACCAGATCTGGGTGAGACCCAGTTAGGATCAGAGTCACCAGTTCCAGGTGAGGCCAAGAAGGAGTCCACAGCAATCAGGCCCAGGTGGGGAACAAAGTCACCAGGACTGGGTGAGTCCCAGATGGGGACCAAATTCACCAGGTCCAGGTTATATCCCGGTGGTGACCAGAGTTACCAGTTCCGGGTGAGGTCCAGGTAAGGACCAGATTCACCAGGTAAAAGTGAGACCCACATGGGGACCTGTGTCACCAGGCATGGGTGAGGCCCAGGTGTCAACCCCACTCACCAGGTCCAGGTGAGGGCAACCTTCAAGCCATGCAGAGGAACCATGTCCCGATAATGCCCAGGTAGGGACTAGAGTTACCAGGTTCAGGTGAGGCCAAACTGCAGGCCATGCAGTGGAATCATGTCCCGATGATGCCCAGGTAGGGACCAGAGTTACAAGGTCCAGGAGTGGCCAACCTGCAGGTCATTCAGTGGAGCCATGTCCCGATGATGCCCAGGAAGGGACAAGATTCACCAGGTCCAAATGAGGCCCAGATGGACATATTCACTAGGTCCAGGTGAGGCCCAGTTGAGGACCAGTGTCACCAGATCTGTTTGAGGCCTAGAGGGGTACCATAATCACCTGGTGCAGGTGACATCCAGATGGGGACCAGAGTCATCAGGTCAGGGTGAGGCCCAGAGAGGCTCCAGAGTCATCATATCTAGTTGAGGCTCAGGTGTGGAACACAGTGTCCAGGTAATAGCGGTCCACAGGTGAGGACCAGAGTGACCAGATCTGGGTGACGCGCAGATAGGATCAGAGTCACCAGTTCCAGATGAGGCCAAGAAAGAGTCCACAGCAATCAGGTCCAGTTGGGGAACACAGTCACCAGGAGTGGGTGAGGCCCAGATGGGGACCAGATTCACCAGGTCCAGGTGAGGCCCAGGTGGTGACCAGAGTCCCCGGGTCTGGGAGTGGACCAGGTAAGGACCAGATTCACTAGGTCCAAGAGGCCCACGTGGGGAACTGAGTCACCAGGTATGGGGTGGCAACCCCACTCACCAAGTCCAGGTGAGGCCAACCTTCAGGCCAGAGTCACCAGATCCACCTGAGGCCCTAGTGGGGACGGGAGTCACCAGGTAAATGTGCGTCTACAAGAACACCACAGTCACCAAGTGCAGGTGTCGTTCATTTGGGAACGAGAGACACCAGGTCCAGGTGAGTACCAGGTGGGGACCACAGTCACCAGGTCCAGATTGAGGCCTAGGTGGGGGGACCAGAGTCATCAGGACCATTTGAGGCCAAAGTGTGGAGCAAAGTTATCATGTCCAGGTGAGGCCCAGTTGGGGAACAGAGTAACCATGCCCCATTGATGCCAGGTGGGAAAAGAGTCACAAGGTCCCGGTGAGGCGCAGGTGGCAACAGGATTCACCAAGTCCAGGTGAGACCCAGGTGGCGAACAGCCACCAGATCCATGTGCGGACCAGCTAAGGACCAGATTCACCAGGCCCAGTGAAGCCCAAGGGGTGACCAGATTTACCAGGTAAGGGTGAGGCCCAGAGGGGGAACCAGAGTAATAGTTTAGTTTGAGGACCAGAATGGGACCAGAGGTTCCTGGTCAAAGTGAGGCCCAGGTGTGGAATAGAGTATCCAGGTCCCAATGATGCCTGGGTGAGGACCAGAGTCAGTAGGGCCATGCAGACCCAGATTGGGAACAGTATCACTAGGTCCTGGTGAGGCATAGAAAAGACCACAGTCACCAGTATCAGGTGAGCCCCTTGTGGGAAGCAGAGCCACTCTATTCAGCTGAGTCCCAGATCCATGTGAAGCCCACGTGAGGACCAGATTCATCAGGTCGAATTGAGGCATAGCTGGGGACAAGAGTCACCAGGTCTGGGTGCGGCCTAGGTGGGGCAAGATTCAGCAGTTCTGAGGTAGGTCAAAGTGGGGACGAGAGACACCAGGTCCAGGTGAGGCCAAACTGAGTGCCAGAGTCACCACATCCAGGTGAGGTCCATGGTGGAAAGAGAGTCACCAGGTGCAGGAGAGGTCCAGGAGGGGACCAGAGTCACCAGATCCAAGTGAAGTCCAGGTGGGGACCAGAGTCACCAGATCCAGGTGAAGCCCAGGTGGGGACCAGAGTCACTAGGTGCAGATGAGGCCCAGGTGAGGACCAGAGTTACCAGGTACACGTGAGGTACCAGTGGGATCAGAGGCAACAGGTCCATGTGAGGCCGGCTTGGGGACCATGGTCAACAGGTCTACTTGAGGCTCACGTGTGGACCACAGTAACCAGCTCCAGGTGAGTCCCCGGTGGTGACAAGAGTCACCACGTCCAGGTGAGGCCCAGGTGGGCACCAGGATCACCAGGTACAGGGGAGGCACTTGAAAGAACCAGAGTAAACAGTTCGAGGTCAGGTGCAGGTGGCAACCAGGGTCAGCAGGTCCAAGTCAGGCCAAAGTTGGATTCACAGTCACTAGGGCACGGTGAGACCCAGAGTGGGACCAGAGTCACCTGGTCAATGTGAGGTCCAGTTGTGGAACTCAGTCACAGGGTCCCAATTTTGGCCAGTTCAGGACCATGGTCAACAGGGCCAGGTGACACCCAGATGGGGACCGGAGTCCCCAAATCCAGGTGAAGCCCAGGTGGGGACCACAGTCACCAGATCCAGGGTAGTCTCGGGTGCAGACCAGAATCACCAGGTCCAAGTGAGGTGCAGGTGGCAACCACACTCACCAGGTCCCGGTGAGGCCCTGGTGGGGACCAGAGTCACGAGGTACATGAGAAGCTAGAAACACTGCAGCCACCATGTCCACATTATGTCCATGTGGGAACGAGAATCACCAGTTACAGGTGAGGACCAGGTGGGGATCCGACTCACCATGTCCAGGTGAGACCCAGGTGGGAACCAGTGTCACCATGTCCTGGTGTGGCCCAGGTGAAGACCAGAGATAATAGGTCCGGCTGGGTCACTGTTAGTGAATAGTGTAACCATATCCTGATGCTACCCAGGTGGGTACCAGAGACACCAGGTCCTGGTGAGGCCCAGTTTGGACCAGAGACATGAGGTCCAGATGAGGTCACGATGGGAACCACAGTCACCAGGTCAGGTGAGGCCATGCTTATGTCAGAGTCACCAGTTACAGGTGAGGCCCAGGTGGAGCCAGTGTGACCTGGTACAGAAGAGTTCAAAGTCATGACCAGAGTTACCAGGATCAGGTCAGTCCCAGTGGGGAATAGAGTAACTATGTCCCGATGATGCCCAGGTAGAACCAGAGTCACCAGGTCCAGATGAGGCGCAGGTGGGGAACATGTTTACTAGGTCCCGGTGAGGCCCAGTTGAGGACTAGAGTCTCCAGGCCAAGTTGAGGCCTAGATTGGTACCAGATTCACCTGGTCTAGGTGACGTCCAGATGGGGACCAGAGTCACCATGTCAGGCTGAGACCAGAGGGGATCCAGAGTCACCATTTGCAGTTAGTCTCAGGTGTGGAACAGAGTATCCAGGTCATAATGTTCCACAGGTGAGGACCAGAGTCACCAGATCTGGGTGAGGCCCAGTTAGGATCAGAGTCACCAGTTCCAGGTGAGGCCAAGAAGGTGTCCACAGCAATCAGGTCCAGGTGGGGAAGAAAGTCAACAGGACTGGGTAAGTCCCAGATGGGGACCGGATTCACCAGGTCAAGGTGATCCCCAGGTGTTGATCAGAGTTACAAATTCCGGGTGAGGACCCGGTAAGGACCAGATTCACCGGGTCCAAATGAGGCCCAGGTGGGGTCTATGTCACCAGGTATGGGTGAGGCACAGGTCTCAACCCCACTCACCAGGTCCGGGTGAAGCCAACCTGCAGGCCAGGGTCACCAGATCCAGGTGAGGCCCTAGTGGGGACCGGAGTCACCAGGTGTATGTGAGTCCACAAGGATACCACAGTCACCAGGTCCAGGTGTGGTTTATGTGGGAACGAGAGTCACCAGGTCCAGGTGAGAACCATGTGGGGACCACAGTCACCAGGTCCACATTGAGGCCTAGGTGGGGGACCAGAGTCATCAGGACAAGTTGAGGTAAAGTGAGGGGCAAATTCTCATGTCCAGGTGAGTCCCAGGTGGGGAACAGAGAAACCAGGTCCCATTGATGCCAGGTGGGAAAAGAGTCACAAGGTCCAGACGAGGCCTAATTGAGGAGTAGATTCACCGGGTCCTGTTGAAGCCCAGTTGAGGAGCAGTGTCCCCAGCTCCGGTTGAGTCCCAGAGGGGGACAAGAGTCACCCGGTCCTGGTGATATGCAGGTGTTGACCAGAGTCACCACATCAGGGTGAGGCCCAGAGGGGACGAGAATCACTAGGTCCAGGTGAGGCCCCGATGTGGAACTGAGAAACCAGGTCCCATGATGCCCATATGAGGACCTGAGTCACCAGGTCCAGGTGAGGTCCCTGTGGGAACCAGTCACCTCGTGCAGGTGAGACCCAGGTGGGACCACAGTCACCAGGTCCAGGTGAGGCCCAGGTATATAAGAGAGTATCCAGGTCCCAATGATGCCCAGGTAAGGACAAGAGTCAACAGGTCCAGGAGAGGCCCAAATATGGATCACAGTCATTGTGTTCCAGGTGAGTCCAGATGGAGACCACAGGAACCAGGTCCAGGAGAGCCCCATATGGGAAGCAGAGCTACCAAATCCAGGTGAGGTCCAGGTGGGACCACAGTCACAAGGTCCAGAGGAGGCGCAGGTGCCAACATAATTCACCAGGTCCAGGTGAGGCCCAGGTGGCGACCAGTCACCAGATCCAGGTGAGAACCAGCTAAGGACCAGATTCACCAGGCACAAGTGAAGCACAAGGGGTGACCAGAGTCACCAGGTAAGAGTGAAGCCCAGAGGGGGAACCAGAGTAACCAGTTAAGTTTGAGGCCCAGAATGGTACCAGAGTTCCATGGTCAGAGTGAGACCCAGGTGTGGAATAGAGTATCCAGGTCCCAATGATGCCTGGGTGAGGACCAGAGTCACTAAGCCATGCAGGCCCAGATGAGGAACAGAATCACTAAGTCCTCGTGAGGCATAGAATAAGACCACAGTCAGCAGTATCAGGTGAGCCGCTTGTGGGAACCAGAGCCACTCTATCCAGCTGAGTCCCAGGTCCATGTGAGGCCCACTTGAGGACTAGATTCATCAGGTCGAATTGAGGCATAACTGGGGACAAGGGTCTCCAGGTCTGGATGTGGCCTAGGTGGGGCAAGACTCAGCAGTTCTGAGTTAGGTCAAAGTGGGGACGAGAGACACCAGGTACAGGTGAGGCCAAACTGAGGACCAGAGTCACCAGATCCAGGTGAGATCCATGCTGGAAAGAGAGTCAACAGGTCCAGGAGAGGTCCAGGTGGGGACCAGAGTCACCAGATCCAGGTGAAGCCCAGGTGGGGACCAGTGTCACTAGGTCCAGATGATTCCCATGTGAGGACCAGATTTAAAAGGTACACCTAGGCCCCGGTGGGGAACAGAGGCAACAGGTCCATGTGAGGCCGGCTTGGGAACCATGGACAACAGGTCGAATTCGGGCCCAGGTGTGGAACACAGTAAGCATGTCCAGGTGAGTCTCCGGCGGTGACAAGTGTCACCACGTCCAGGTGAGGCCCAGGTGGGGACCAGGACCACCAGGTCCAGGGGAGGCCCTTGAAAGAACCAGAGTCAACAGTTCGAGGTCAGGCGCAGGTGGCAACCAGGGTCAGCAGGTCCAAGTCAGGCCAAAGTGGGGTTCACAGTCACTAGGGCACGGTGAGACCCAGAGGGGGAACAGAGTCACCTGGTCCAGGTGAGGTCCAGTTGTGGAACACAGTCACCGGGTCCCAAATTTTGCCCAGTTGAGGACCATGGTCAACAGGGCCAGGTGAGGCCCAGATGGGGACCGGGGTCCCCAAATCCAGGTAAATCCCAGGTGGGGACCCCAGTCACCAGATCCAGGGTAGTCTCAGGTGCAGACCAGAATCACCAGGTCCAGGTGAGGGGCAGGTGGCAACCACACTCACCATGTCCCGGTGAGTCTCTGGTGGTGACCAGGGTCACGAGGTACATGAGAAGCTAGAAACACTGCAGCCACCAGGTCTACATGATTCCATGTGGGAACGAGAATCACCAGTTACAGGTGAGGACCAGGTGGGGATCCGACTTACAATGTCCAGGTGAGGACAATGTGGGAACCAGTGTTACCATGTCCAGGTGTGGCCCAGGTGAAGGCCAGAGTAAATAGGTCCCGCTGGGTCACTGTTCGTGAACAGTGTAACCATATCCTGATGCTACCCAGTTGGGTACCAGAGACACCAGGTCCTGGTGAGGCCCAGGTGGAGCCAGAGACATGAGGTTCAGGCGAGGTCCCGATGGGAACCACAGTCACCAGGTCAGGAGAGGCCATGCTTAGGATCAGAGTCACCAGTTACAGATGAGGCCCAGGTTGAGCCAGAGTCACCTGGTAGAGAAGAGGCCAAAGTCAGGACCAGAGTCAACAGGTCAGGGTGAGGCCCAGAGAGGTTCCAGATTCATCATGTCCAGGTGAGGCTCAGGTGTGGAACAGAGTCACCAAGTACCAAAGATGCCCAAGTGAGGACCAGAGACACCAGATCTGAGTGACGCGCAGATAGGATCAGAGTCACCAGTTCCAGGTAAGGCCAAGAAAGAGTACACAGCAATCCGGAACAGGTGGGGAACAAAGTCACCAGGACTGGGTGAGGCCCAGATGGGGACCAGATTCACCAGGTCCAGGTGAATCGAGGTGGTGACCGGAGCTGGGATAGGACTAGGTAAGGACCAGATTCACCAGGTAGAAGAGGCCCACGTGGGGACCTGTGTCCCCAGGTATGGGGGAGGCCCAGGTGGCTACCCCACTCACCAGGTCCAGGTGAGGCCAACCTGCAGGCCATGCAGAGGAACCATGTCCCGATGATGCCCAAGTAGGGATCAGAGTTACCAAGTACAGGTGAAGCCAAGCTGCAGGCCATTCAGTGGAAACATGTACCGATGATGCCAAGGTAGGGACCAGAGTCACCAGGTCCAAATGAGGCCCAGATGGAGCATAATCACTAGGTCCAGGTGAGGCCCAGTTGAGGACCAGAGTCACCCGATCTGGTTGAGGCCTAGAGGGGTACCAGAATCACTTGGTCCAGGTGACATCCAGATGGGGAACAGAGTCACCAGGTCAGGTTGAGTTCCAGAGAGCTTCTAGAGTCAAGATGTCCAGGGGAGCCTCAGGTGTGGAACAGAGTAACCAGGTACAAATGATGCCCAGGTGAGGACCAGAGTTACCAGGTAAACGTGCGGCCCCGGTGGGGATAAGTGGCAACAGGTCCATGTGAGGCCGGCTTTGGGACCATGGTCAACAGGTCTACTTGAGGCCCTGGTGTGGAACACAGTAAGCAGGTCCAGGTGAGTCCCCGGTGGTGACAAGAGTCACCACGTCCAGGTGAGGCCCAGGTGGGGACTAGGATCACCAGGTACAGGCTAGGCCCTTGAAAGAACCAGAGTCAACAGTTCGAGGTCAGGCGCAGGTGGCAACCAGGGTCAGCAGGTCCAAGTCAGGCCAAAGTGGGGTTCACAGTCACTAGGGCAAGGTGAGACCCAGAGGGGGACCTGAGTCACCTGGTCCAGGTGAGGTCCAGTTATGGAACATAGTCACCGGGTCCCAATTTTGCCCAGTTGAGGACCATGGTCAACAGGGCCAGGTGAGGCCCAGTTGGGGACCGGAGTCCCAAAATCCAGGTGAAACCCAGGTGGGGACCACAGTCACCAGATCCAGGGTAGTCTCAGGTGCAGACCAGAATCACCAGGGCCAGGTGAGGTGCATTTGTAAACCACACTCACCAGGTCCTGGTGAGGCACTGGTGGGGACCAGAGTCACGAGGTACATTAGAAGCTAGAAACACTACAGCCACCAGGTCCACGTGATGTCCATGTGGGAATAAGAATAACCAGTTACAGGTTAGGTCCAGGTGGAGATCCGACTCACCATGTCCAGGTGAGACCCAGGTGGGAACCAATGTCACCATGTCCAGGTGTGGCCCAGGTGAAGACCAGAGTTAATAGGTCCGGCTGGGTCTCTGATAGTGAACAGTGTAACGATATCCTGATGCTACCCAGGTGGGTACCAGAGACACCAGGTCCTGGTGAGGCCCAGGTGGGACCAGAGACATGAGGTCCAGATGAGGTCACGATGAGAACCACATTCCCCAGGTCAGGTGAGGCCATGCTTACGACAGAGTCACCAGTTACAGGTGAGGCCCACGTGGAGCCAGAGTCACGTGGTACAGAAGAGGCCAAAGTCAGGACCAGTGTTACCAAGATCAGGTCAGTCCCAGTGGGGAATAGAGTAACCATGTCCCGATGATGCCCAGGTAGAACAGAGTCACCAGGTCCAGATTAGGCGCAGTTAGGGAGGATATTCACTAGGTCCTGGTGAGGCCCAGTTGAGGACTAGAGTCACCAGGTCTAGTTGACCTTAGAGGGTACCAGATTCACCTGGTCTAGGTGATATCCAGATGTGGACCAGAGTCACCATGTCAGGGTGAGGCCCAGAGGGGATCCAGAGTCATCATGTCCAGGGGAGGCTCAGGTGTGGAACAGAGTATCCAGGTCATAATGGTCCACAGATGAGGACCAGAGTCACCAGATCTGGAAGAGGCCCAGTTAGTATCATCGTCACCAGTTCCAGGTGAGGCCAAGAAGGAGTCCACAGCAATCAGGTCCAGGTGGGGAACAAAGTCACCAGGACTGGGTAAGGCCCAGTAGGGGAGCCGATTCACCAGGTCCAGGTGATTCCCAGGAGATTACCAGAGTTACAACTTCCGGATGAGGACCAGGAAAGGACCAGATTCACCAGGTCCAAGTAGGCCCACGTGGGGACCTGTGTCACCCGGTATGGGTGAGTCCCAGGTGGCAACCCCACTCACCAGGTCCAGATGAGGCCAACCTGCAGGCAATGCAGAGGAACGGTGTCCCGATGATGCACAGGTAGAGACCAGAGTTACCAGGTCCAGGTGAGTTCAACCTGCAGGCCATGCAGTGCAACCATATCTCAATGATACCCAGGTAGGGATTAGAGTCTCCAGGTCCAAATGAGGCACAGATGGAGCATATTCACTAGGTCCAGGTAGGCCCAGTTGAGGACCAGAGTCACCAGATCTGGTTGAGGCCTAGAGGGGTACCAGAATCACCTGGTCCAGATGACATCCAGATGGGGACCAGAGTCACCAGGTCAGGGTGAGGCCCAGAGAGGTTCCAGAGTCATCATGTCCAGGTGAGGCTCAGGTGTGGAACAGAGTCACCAGGTACCAAATATGCCCAGGTGAGGACCAGAGTCACAAGGTCTGGGTGACGCGCAGATAGGATCAGAGTCACCAGTTCCAGGTGAGGCCAAGAAAGAGTCCACAGCAATCAGGTCCAGGTGGGGAACAAAGTCACCAAAACTGGGTGAGGCCCAGATGGGGACCAGATTCACCAGGTCCAGGTTAGGCCCAGGTGGTGACCAGAGTCCCCGAGTCTGAGAGAGGACCTTGTAAGGACCAGATTCACTAGGTTCAAGAGGCCCACGTGGGGACCTGAGTCACCAGGTATCGATGAGGCCCAGGTGGCAACCCCACTCACCAGGTCCAGGTGAGGACAACCTGCAGGCCAGAGTCACCAGATCCAGGTGAGGCCCTAGTGGGGACCGGAGTCACCAGGTATTTGTGAGTCTACAAGAACACCACAGTCACCAGGTCCAGGTGTGGGTCATGTGGGATCGAGAGTCACCAGGTCCAGGTGAGACCCAGGTGGGGATCACAGTCACCAGGTCCAGATTGAGGCCTAGGTGGTGGGACCAGAGTCATCAGGACCAGTTGAGGCCAAAGTGTGGAGCAAAGTTATCATGACCAGTTGAGACCCAGGTGGGAAACAGAGTAACAATGTCACATTGATGCCAGGTGGGAAAAGTGTCACAAGGTCCAGACGAAGCCTAAGTGAGGAGTAGATTCACCAGGTCCTGTTGAGGCCCAGCTGAGGACATGTGTCGCCAGCTCCGGGTGAGTCCCAGAGGCGAACCAGAGGTACCCGGTCCTGGTGATAACCAGGTGGGGACCAGAGTCACCAAGTCAGGGTCAGGCCCAGAGCGGGATGAGAATCACTAGGTCCAGGTGAGGCCCCGATGTGGAACTGAGAAACCAGGTCCCATGATACCCATATGAGGACCTGAGTCACCAGGTCCAGGTGAGGTCCCTGTGGGAACCAGTCACCTCGTCCAGGTGAGGCCCAGGTGGGACCACAGTCACCAGGTCCAGGTGAGGCCCAGGTATATAAGAGAGTATCCAGGTCCCAATGATGCCCAGGTAAGGACCAGAGTCAACAGGTCCAGGAGAGGCCCAAATATGGATCAGAGTCATTGTGTTCCAGGTGAGGCCAGATGGAGACCACAGGAACCAGGTCCAGGAGAGCCCCATATGGGAACCAGAGCTACCAGATCCAGGTGAGTTCCAGGTGGGTCACAGTCATAGGTCCAGGTGAGGCGCAGGTGGCAACAGGATTCACCAAGTCCAGGTGAGGCCCAGGTTGCCACCAGTCACCATCCATGTGCGGACAAGCTAAGGACCAGACACACCAGGCCCAGGTGAAGCCCAAGGGTCGAGCAGAGTCTCCAGGTAAGTGTGTGGTTCAGAGGCGAACCAGAGTAACCAGTTTAGTTTGTGGCCCAGAATGGGACCAGAGGTCCGTGGTCAAAGTGAGGCCCATTTGTGATATAGAGTATCCAGGTCCCAATGATACCTGAGTGAGGACCAGAGTCACTAGGACCATGCAGTCCCAGATGGGGAACAGAATCACTATGTCCTGTTGAGGCATAGAATAAGACCACAGTCACCAGTATCAGGTGAGCACCTTGTGGGAACCAGAGCCACTCTATCCAGCTGAGTCCCAGGTCCATGTGAGGCCCACGTGAGGACCAGATTCATCAGGTCGAATTGAGGAATAGCTGGGGACAAGAGTCACCAGGTCTGGGTGCGTAGTATGTGGGGTTAGATTCAGCAGTTCTGAGTTAGGTCAAAGTGGGCCCGAGAGACACCAGGTCCAGGAGAGGTCTAGGTGGGGACCAGAGTCACCAGATCCAGGTGAAGTCCAGGTGGGGACCAGAGTCACCAGATCCAGGTGGAGCCCAGGTGGGGAGCAGAGTCACTAGGTCCAGGACAAGAGTTACGAGGTACACGTGAGGCCCCGGTGGGGATCAGAGGCAACAGGTCCATGTGAGTCCGGCTTGGGAACCATGGTCAACAGGTCCACTAGAGGCCCAGGTGTGGAACACAGTAAGCAGGTCCAGGTGAGTCCCCAGTGGTGACAAGAGTCACCACGTCCAGTTGAGGCCCAGTTGCGAACCAGGATCACCAGGTACAGGGGAGGCCCTTGAAAGAACCAGAGTCAACAGTTCGAGGTCAGGCGCAGGTTTCAACCAGGGTCAGCAGGGCCAAGTCAGGCCCAAGTGGGGTTCACAGTCACTAGGGCATGGTGACACCCAGAGGGAGAGCAGAGTCACGTGGTCCAGGTGAGGTCCAGTTGTGGAACACAGTCACCGTGTCCCAATTTTGCCCAGTTGAGGACCATGGTCAACAGGGCCATGTGAGGCCAAGATGGGGACCGGAGTCCCCAAATCCAGGTGAAGCCCCGGTGGGGGACCACAGTTACCAGATCCAGGGTAGTCTCAGGTACAGACCAGAATGACCAGGTCCAGGTGAGGTGCAGGTGGCAACCACACTCACCAGGTCCCGGTGAGGCCCTGGTGGGGTCCAGAGTCACGAGGTACATGACAAACTAGAAACACTACAGCCACCAGGTCGACATGATGTCCATGTGGGAACGAGAATCACCAGTTACAGGTTAGGACCAGGTGGGGATCTGACTCACAATTTCCAGGTGAGACCCAGGTGGGAAGGAGTGTCACCATGTACAGTGTGTCCCAGGTGAAGACCAGAGTTAATAGGGCCGGCTGCTTCACTGTTAGTGAACAGTGTAACCATATTCTGATGCTACCCAGGTGGGTACCAGAGACCCCAGGTCCTGGGGAGGTCCAGGTGGAACCACAGTCACAGGGTCCAGGTGAGGCGCAGGGGGGCAACAGGATTCACCAAGTCCAGGTGAGGCCCAAGTGTCGACCAGTCACCAGATCCAGGTGTGGACCTGCTAAAGACCAGATTCACCAGGCCCAATGAAGCCAAAGGGGTGACCAGAATCACCAGGTAGGGTGAGGCCCAGAGGGGGAACCAGAGTAACCAGTTTAGTTTGAGGCCCAGAATGGGACCAAAGGTTCCTGGTCAAAGTGAGGCCCAGGTGTGGAATAGAGTATCCAGGTCCCAGTGATGCCTGGGTGAGGACCAGAGTCAATAGGTCCATGCAGGCCCAGATGGGGACAGAATCACTAGTTTCCTGGTGAGGCACAGAATTAAGACCACAGTCAGCAGTGTCAGATGAGCCCCTTGGGGGAACCAGAGCCACTCTATCCAACTGAGTCCCAGGTCCATGTGAGGCCCACGTGAGGACCAGATTCATCAGGTCGAATTGAGGTATAGCTGAGGATAAGAGTCACCAGGTCTGGTGCGGCATATGTGGGGCAAAATTCAGCAGTTCTGAGTTAGGTCAAAGTGGGGACGAGAGACAAAGGTCCAGGTGAGGCCAAACTGAGGACCAGAGTCACCAGATCCAGGTGAGGTCCATGTTGGAAAGAGAGTCACCAGGTCTCAGGAGAGGTCCAAGTGGGGACCAGAGTCACCAGATCGAGGTGAAGCCCAGGTGGGTGACCAGAGTCACTAGGTCCTGATGAGGCCCAGGTGAGACCAGAGTTACCAGGTACACGTGAAGCCCCGGTAGGATCAGAGGCAACAGGTCCATGTGAGGCCGGCTTGGGGACCATGGTCAACAGGTTTACTTGAGGCCCAGGTGTGGAACACAGGAACCAGGTCCAGGTGAGTCCCCGTATTGACAAAGGTCACCATGTACAGATGAGGCCCAGGTGGGGACCAGGATCACCAGGTACAGGGGGAGGCCCTAAAAGAACAGGAGTCAATAGTTTGAGAAAGGCGCAGGTGGCAACCAGGGTCAGCAGGTCCAAGTCAGGCCAAAGTGGGTTCACAGTCACTAGGGTACGGTGAGACACAGAGGGGGACCAGAGTCACCTGGTCCAGGTGAGGTCCAGTTGTGGAACACAGTCCCGGTTCCCAAATTTGCCCAGTTGCGGACCCATGGTCAACAGGGCCATGTGAGCCCAAGATGGGGACCGGGAGTCCCCAAATCCAGTGAAACCCAGGTGGGGACCACAGTCACCAGATCCAGGGTAGGCCCAGGTGCAGACCAGAATCACCAGGTCCAGGTGAGGTGCACGTGGCAACCACACTCACCAGGTCCCGGTCAGGCCCTAGTAAGGGACCCAGAGTCACGAGGTACAAGAGAATCTAGAAACACTGCAGCAACCAGGTCCACATGATGTCCATGTGGGAATGAGAATCACCAGTTACAGGTGAGGACCAGGTGGGGATCTGACTCACCATGTCCAGGTGAGACCCAGGTGGGAACCAGTGTCACCATGTCCAGGTGGGGCCCAGGTGAAGGCCAGAGTAAATAGGTTCGCTGGGTCACTGTTACTGACAGTGTAACCATATCCTGATGCTACCCAGGTGGGTACCAGAGACACCAGGTCCTGGTTAGGCCCAGGTGGACCGGAGCCATGAGGTCGAGGGTGAGGTCCCGATGGGAACCACAGTCACCAGGTCAGGTGAGGCCATGCATAGGATCAGAGTCACCAGTTACAGGTGAGGCCCAGGTGGAGCCAGAATCACCTGGTACAGAAGAGGCCAAAGTCAGGACCAGAGTTACCAGGATCAGGTCAGTCCCATTGGGGAGTAGAGTAACCATGTCCCGATGATGCCCAGGTAGAACCA
Organism: Canis lupus familiaris; assembly: GCF_011100685.1. Lineage (NCBI taxonomy): Eukaryota > Metazoa > Chordata > Mammalia > Carnivora > Canidae > Canis > Canis lupus. The sequence goes on from NW_023330140.1 coordinate 388,216, forward strand.
GAGGTCACCAGGTCCAAATGACGCGCAGGTGTGAGCATGTTCACTAGGTTTTGGTGAGGCCCAGTTGAGGACCAGAGTCACTAAGTCAAGTTGAGGCCTATAGGGGTACCATTATCACCTGGTTCAGGTGACATCCAGATGGGGACCAGAGTCACCAGGTCAGGGTGAGCCCCAGATAGGTTCCTGAATCATAATGTCGAGGGGAGCCTCTGGTGTGGAACAGAGTATCCAGGTCATAATGGTCCACAGGTGAGGACCAAAGTGACCAGATCTGGGTGACGCGCAGATAGGATCAGAGTCACCAGTTTCCAGGTGAGGCCAAAAAAGAGTCCACAGCAATCAGGTCAGGTGGGGAACAAAGTCACCAGGAATGGGTGAGGCCCAGATGGGGACCAGATTCACCAGGACCACGTGATTCCCAGGTGGTGACCAGACTTACCAATTCCGGGTGAGGACCAGGTAAGGACCAGATTCACCAGGTCCAAATGAGGCCCACGTGGGGACCTGTGTCACCATGCCTGGGTGAGGCCCAGTGGCAACCCCACTCCCCAGGTCCAGGTAAGGCCAACCTGCAGGCCATGCAGAGGGAACATGTCCCGATAATGCCCAGGTAGAGCCTAGAATTTCCAAGTCCCGGTGAGTCCAACCTGCTGGCCATGCAGTCGAACTATGTCTCATGATGCCCAGGTAGGTACCAGAGTCACCAGGTCCAAATGAGGCCCAGATGGAGCATATTCAATAGGGTCCAGGTGAGGGCCCAGTTGAGGACCAGAGTCACCAGAACTGGTTGAGGCCGAGAGGGGTACCAGAATCACCTGGTCCATGTGACATCCAGATGGAGACCAGAGACACCAGGTCAGGGTTAGGCCCAGAGTGGTTCGAGAGTCCAGAGCCTCATGTCCAGGTGAGGGATCAGGTGTGGAACTGAGTCCACCAGGTACCAATGATGCCCAGGTGAGGACCAGAGTCAGCAGGTCTGGGTGACGCGCATATAGGATCAGAGTCACCAGGTCCAGGTGAGGCCATGAAAGAGTCCACAGCAATCAGGTCAAGGTGGGGAACAAAATCACCAGGACTGAGTGAGGCCCATATGGGGAACGGATTCACCAGGTCCAGGTGAGGCCCAGGTGGTGACCAGAGTCCCCGGGTCTGGGAGACGACCAGGTTAAGGACCAGATTCACCAGGTCCAAGAGGCCCACGTGGGGACCTGAGTCACCAGGTATGGGTGAGTCTGAGGTGGCATCCCCACTAACCAGGTCCATATGAGGCCAACCTGCAGGCCAAGTCACCCGATTCACGTGAGGCCCTAGTGGGGACTGGAGTCACCAGTTAAAAGTGATTCTACAAGAACAACACAGTCACCAGATCCAGGTGAGGTCCATGTTGGAAAGAGAGTCACCAGGTCCACGAGAGGTCCACGTGGGGACCAGAGTCACCAGATCCAGGTGAAGCCCAGGTGGGGACCAGAGTCACTAGGTCCAGTTGAGGCCCAGGTGAGGATTCAGAGTTACCAGATACACGTGAGCACCCGGCGGGGATCAGAGCCAAAAGGTCCACGTGAGGACGGCTTGGGACCATGGTCAAGAGGTGTACTTGAGGCCCAGGTGTGGAACACAGTAGTCATGTCCAGGTGAGTCCCCAGTGGTGACAAGAGTCACCACGTCCACTTGAGGCCCAATTGGAGACCAGGATCACCAGGTACAGGGGAGGCCCTTGAGAGAACCAGAGTCAACAGTTCGAGGTCAGGCGCAGGTGGCAACCAGGGTCAGCAGGTCCAAGTCAGGCCAAAGTGGGGTTCACAGTCACTAGGGCACAGTGAGACCCAGAGGGGGAGCATAGTCACCTGGTCCAGGTGAGGTCAGTTGTGGAACACAGTCACCGGGTCCCAATTTTGCCCAGTTGAGAACCATGGTCAACAGGGCCAGGTGAGAACCAGATGGGGACCAGCGTCCCCAAATCCAGGTGAAGCCCAGGTGGGGGACCAGGGTCACCAGATCCAGGTGAAGCCCAGGTGGGGACCACAGTCAACCATATCCAGGGTAGTCTCAGGTGCAGACCAGAATCACCAGGTCCTGGTGAGGTGCAGGTGGCAACCACACTCACCAGGTCCCGGTGAGGTCCTGGTGGGGACCAGAGTCACGAGGTACATGAGAAGCTAGAAACACTGCAGCCACCAGGTCCACATGATGTCCATGTGGAACGATAATCACCAGTTTTAGGTGAGGTCCAGGTGGGGATCCGACTCACCCTGTTCCAGTTGAGACCCAGGTGGGAATCAGTGTCACCATGACCAGGTGTGGCCCCAGGTGAAGACCAGAGTTAATAGGTCCCGGCTGGTTCACTGGTAGTGAACTGTGTAACCATATCCTGAAGCTACCCAGGTGGATACAAGAGACACCATGTCCTGTGAGGCCCAGGAGGGACCAGAGACATGAGGTCCAGATGAGGTCCCGATGGAACCACAGTCACCAGGTCAGGTGAGGCCATGCTTAGGATCAGAGTCACCATTTACAAGTGAGGCCCCATGTTGAGCCAGAGTCACCTGGTAAAGAAGAGCCAAAGGTCATACCAGAGTTAACCAGGATCAGGTCAGTCCCAGTGGGGGAATAGAGTAACCATGTCCCCGATGATGCCCAAGGTTAGAACCAGAGTCACTGGTCCAGATGAGCACAGTTGGGAGCATGTTGACTAGGTCCCGGTGAGGCCCAGTTTGAGGACCAGAGTCACCAGGTCAAGTTGAGGCCAAGAGGGGTACCAGATTCACCTGGTCTAGGTGACTTCCAGGATGGGGACCAGAGTCACCATGTCATACTGAGGCCCAGAGAGGTTCCAGAGTCATCATGGTCCAGGTGACGCTCAGGTGTGGAACGAGTATCCAGGTCATAAGTGGTCCACAGGTGAGGAAAGGAGTCACCAGATCTGGGTGAGGACCAGTTAGGATCAGAGTCACCGTTCCAGGTGAGGTCAAAAAAGGGTCCCACAGCAATCAGGTCCAGGTGGGGAACAAACTCACCAGGACTCGGTGAGGCCCAGATGGGGACCAGATTCACCAGGTCCACGTGATTCCCAGGTGGTGACCAGACTTACCAATTCCGGGTGAGGACCAGGTAAGTACCAGATTCACCAGGTCCAAATGAGGCCCATGTGGGGACCTGTGTCACCATGCATGGGTGAGGCCCAGGTGGCAACCCCACTCCCCAGGTCCAGGTAAGGGCCAACCTTGCAGGCCATGCAGAGGAACCATGTCCCCATAATGCCCAGGTAGAGCCTAGAGTTTCCAGGTCCAGGTGAGTCCAACCTGCTGGCCATGCAGTCGAACTATGTACCGATGATGTCCAGGTAGGGACCAGAGTCACCAGGTCCAAATGAGGCCCAGATGAAGCATATTCACTAGGTCCAGCTGAGGCCCAGTTGAGGACCAGTGTCAACAGATCTGGTTGAGGCCTAGAGGGGGTACCAGAATCACCTGGTCTAGGTGTCATCAAGATGGGGAACAGAGTCACGAAGACAGCGTGAGGCCCAGAGAGGTTCCAGAGTCATCATGTCCAGGTGAGGCTCAGGTGTTGAACAGAGTCACCAGGTACCAATGATGACGAGGTGAGGACCCGAGTCACCAGGTCTGTGTGACGCGCAGATAGGATCAGAGTCACCAGTTCCAGGTGAGGCCAAGTATAGTCCACAGCAATCGGGTCCAGGTGGTGAACAAAGTCACCAGGACTGGGGTGAGGCCCAGATGGGGGATCAGAGTCACCAGGTACAGGTGAGGCCCAGGTGGTGACCAGAGTCCCCGGTTCTGGGAGATGACCAGGTAAGGACCAGATTCACCAGGTCCAAGATGACCACGTGGGGACCTGAGTCACCAGGTATGGGTGAGTCCGAGGTGGCAACCCCACTCACCAGGTCCAGGTGAGGCCAGCCTGCAGGCCAGAGTCACCAGATCCAGGTGAGGCCCTAGTGGGGACGGGAGTCACAAGGTAAATGTGAGTCTACAAGAACACGACAGTCACCAGGTCCAGGTGTGGTTCATGTGGGAACGGGAGTCACCAGGTCCAGCTGAGAACCAGTTGGGGACGACAGTCACCAGGTCCATATTGAGGCCTAGGTTGTGGGACGAGAGTCATCAGGACCAGTTGAGGCCAAAGTGTGCAGCAAAGTTATCATGTCCAGGTGAGGCCCAGGTGGGGCACAGAGTAACAATGTCCCATTGATGCCAGGTGGGAAAAGAGTGACAAGGTTCAGACGAAGCCTAAGTTTTGGAGTAGATTCACCAGGTCCTGTTGAGGCCCAGCTGAGGACCAGTGTCCCCAGCTTCGAGTATGTCACCCGGTTCTGGTGATATCCAGGTGGGGACCAGAGTCACCACGTCAGGGTGAGGCCCAGAGGGGGACGAGAATCACTAGGTCCAGATGAGACCCCGATGTGGAACTGAGAACCCTGGTCCCATTTTGCCCATATGAGGACCTGAGTCACCAGGTCCAGGTGAGGTCCCTGTGGGAAACCAGTCACCTCGTCCAGGTGAGGCCCAGGTGGGACCACAGTCACGAGGTCCAGGTGAGGCCCAAGGTATATAGAGAGTATCCAGGTCCCAATGATGCCGAGGTAAGGACCAGAGTCATCAGGGCCCGGAGAGGACCAAATATGGATCAGAGTCATTGTGTTCCAGGTGAGGCCAGATGGAGACCACAGGAACCAGGTCCAGGAGAGCCCCATAAGGGAACCAGAGCACCATATACAGGTGATGTCCAGGATGGACCACAGTCACAGTCCAGGTGAGGCGCAGGTGGCAACAGGATTCACCAAGTCCAGGTGAGGCCCCAGGAGGCCACCAGTCACCAGAATCTAAATGCGGACCAGCTAAGGACCAGATTCACTAGGCCCAAGTGAAGCCAAGAGGTGACCAGAGTCACCAGGTAAAGGGTGAGGCCCTGAGGGATAACCAGAGTAACCAGTTTAGTTTGAGGCCCAGAATGGGACCAGAGGTCCCTGGTCAAAGTGAGGCCCAGTTGTGTAATAGAGTATCCAGGTCCCAATGATGCCTGGGTGAGGACCAGAGTCACTAGGGCCATGCAGGCCCAGTTGGGGAACAGAATCACTAGGTCCTGGTGATGCATAGAATAAGACCACAATCACCAGTATCAGGTGTGCCCCTTGTGGGAACCAGTGCCACTCTATCCAGCTGAGTCCCAGGTCCCTGTTAGCCCCACGTCATGACCAGATTCATCAGGTCGAATTGAGGCATAGCTGGAGACAAGAGTCACCAGGTCTGGGTGCGGCCTAGGTGGGGCAAAGATTTAGCAGTTCTGAGTTAGGTCAAAGTGTGTACGAGAGACACCAGGTCCAGGTGAGGCCAAACTGAGGACCAGAGTCACCAGATCCAGGTTAGGTCCATGTTGGAATGAGAGTCACCAGGTCCAGGAGAGGTCCAGGTGGGGACCAGAGTAACCAGATCCAAGTGAAGACCAGGTGGGGACCAGAGTCACCAGATCCAGGTGAAGCCCAGGTAGGGACCAGAGTCACTAGGTCAAGGTGAGGCCCAGGTGAGGTCCAGAGTTACCAGGTACACGAGAGGCCCCGGTGGGGATCAGAGGCAACAGGACAATGTGATGCCGGCTTGGGGATCATGGTCAACAGGTCTACTTAGGCCCAGGTGTGAAACACAGTAAGCAGGTACAGGTGAGTCCCCGGTGGTGAGAAGAGTCACCACGTCCAGGTGAGGCCCAGGTGGGGACCAGGATCACAGGTACAGGGGAGGCCCTTGAAAGAACCAGAGTCAACAGTTCGAGGTCAGGCACAGGTGTCAACCAGAGTCAGCAGGTCCAAGTCAGGCCAATATGGGTTCACAGTCACTAGGGTACGGTGAGACCCAGTGGGGGACCAGAGTCACCTGGTCCACGTGAGGTCCAGTTGTGGAACGCAGTCACCGGGTCCCAATTTTACCCAGTTTAGACCATGGTAAACAGGGTCAGGTGAGGCCCAGATGGAGACCGGAGTCCCCAAAGGAGGTGAAGCCCAGGTGGGGAACACAGTCACCAGATCCAGGGCAGTCTCAGGTGCAGACCAGAATCACACCAGGTACAGGTGAGGTGTAGGTGGCAACCACACTCACCAGGTCCCGGTGAGGCCCTGGTGGGGACCAGAGTCACGAGGTACATGAGAAGCTAAAAACACTGCAGCCACCTTGTCCACATGGTGTCCATGTGGGAACGAGAATCACCAGTTACAGGGAGTACCATTTGTGGATCCGACTCACCATGTCCAGGTGAGACCCAGGTGGGAACCAGTGTCAACATGTCCAGCTGTGGCCCAGGTGAGTCCAGAGTTAATAGGTCCGGATGGGTCACTGTTAGTGAACAGTGTAACCGTATCCTGATGCTACCCAGGTGGGTACCAGAGACACCAGGTCCTGTTGAGGCCCAGGTGGGACCAGAGACATGAGGTCCAGGTGATATCCCATGGGAACCACAGTCACCAGGTCAGGTGAGGCCACGCTTGAATCAGAATCACCAGTTACCGGTGACCCAAGGTGGACCCAGAGTCACCTGGTACAGAAGAGGCAAACAATCAGCCAGAGTTACCAGGATCAGGTCAGTCACAGTGGGGAATACAATAACCATGTCCCGATGATGCCCAGGTAGAACCAGAGTCACCAGGTCCAGATGAGGCACAGTGGATAGCATATTCACTAGGTCCCCGTGAGGCCCAGTGAGGACCAGAGTCACCAGGTCAAGTTGAGCCTAGAGGGTACCAGATTCACCTGGTCTAGGTGACATCCAGATGGGGACCAGAGTCACCAGTCAGCGTGAGGCCCAAGGGGATCCAGAGTCATATCCAGGTGAGGCTCAGGTGTGGAACAGAGTCACCAGGTATCAAAGATGCCCAGGTGAGGACCAGAGTCACCAGGTCTGGTGACGCGCAGATAGGATCAGAGTCACCAGTTCCAGGTGAGGCCAAGAAAGAGTCCACAGCAATCAGGTCCAGGTGGGGAACAAGTCCCAAGGACAGGGTGAGGCCCAGATGGGGACCAGATTCACCAGGTCCAGGTGATTCCCAGGTGGTGAACAGAGTTACGAGTTCCGGGTTAGGACCAGGTAAGGACCAGATTCACCAGGTCCAAGGGAGGCCCACGTGGGGACCTGTGTCACCAGGCATGGGTGAGGCCCAGGAGACAACGCCTCTCACCAGGTCCAGGTGAGGCCAACCTGCAGGTCATGGAGAGGAACCATGTCCTGATGATGCCCAGGTAGGGACTAGAGTTCTCAGGTCCAGGTGAGGCCTACCGGCAGGCCATGCAGTGAAACATGTCCCGATGATGCCCAGGTAGGAACCAGATTTACCAGGTCTAGGTGAGGCTAACCTGCAGGACAAGCAAAGGAACCATGTCCCGATAATGCCCAGGTAGGGATCAGAGTCACCAGGTCCAAATGAGGGCCAGATGGAGCATATTCACTAGGTGTATGTGAGGTCCAGTTGAGGATCACAGTCACCAGATATGGTTGAGGCCTAGAGGGTACCAGATCAACTGGACCAGTGACATACAAATGGGGACCAGAGTCACCAGTCAGGGTGAGGCCTAGAGTGGTTCCAGAGTCATCATGTACAGGTGAGGCTCAGGTGTGGAACAGAGTCACCAGGTACCAATGATGCCCAGGTGAGGACCAGAGTCACAAGATCTGGGTGACGCGCAGATGGATCACTGTTACCAGTTCCAGGTGAGGCCAAGAAAGAGTCCACAGCAATCAGGTCCAGGTGGGGACAAAGTCACCAGGACTGGGTGAGTCCCAGATGGGGACCAGATTCACGAGGTCCACGTGATTCCCAGGTGGTGACCAGACTTACCAATTCCGGGTGAACCAGGTAAGGACCAGATTCAGCAGGCCCAAGTGAGGCCCACGTGGGGACCTGTGTCACCAGGCATGTGTGAGGCCAAGGTGACAACGCCACTCACCAGGTCCAGGTGAGGCCCACCTGCAGGCCATGCAGAGGAACCATGTCCAGATGATGCCCAGGTAGGGACTAGAATTACCAGGTCCATGTGAGTTCAACCTGCAGGCCATGTGTGGAACTATGTCCCGATGACGCCCAGGTAGAGACCAGAGTTACAAGGTCCAAGTGAGGCCAACCTGCAGGCCATGCAGTGGAACCATGTCCTGATGATGCCCAGGTAGTGACCAGAGTCACCAGGTCCAAATGAGGCCCAGATGGAGCATATTCAATAGGTCCAGGTGAGGCCCAGTTGAGGACCAGAGTCACCAGATCTGGTTGAGGCCGAGAGGGGTACCAGAATCACCTGGTCCAGGTGACATCGAGATGGAGACCAGAGTCACCAGGTCAGGGTTAGGCCCAGAGTGGTTCGACAGTCCAGAGTCTCATGTCCAGGTGAGGCTAGGTGTGGAACAGAGTCACCAGGTACCAGTGATGCCCAGGTGAGGACCAGAGTCACCAGGTCTGGGTGACACGCAGATAGGATCAGAGTCACCAGTCCAGGTGAGGCCATGAAAGAGTCCACAGCAATCAGGTCAAGGTGGAGAACAAAGTCACCAGGACTGAGTGAGGCCCAGATGGGGACCGGATTCACCAGGTCCAGGTGAGGCCCAGGTGGTGACCAGAGTCCCCGGGTCTGGGAGGACCAGGTAAGGACCAGATTCACCAGGTCCAAGAGGCCCACGTGGAGACCTGAGTCACCAGGTATGGGTGAACCCAGTGGCATCCCCACTAACCAGGTCCATGTGAGGCCAACCTGCAGGCCAAGTCACCCGATTAACGTGAGGCCCTAGTGGGGACTGGAGTCAACAGTTAAAAGTGATTCTACAAAGCAACACAGTCACCAGGACCTGGTGTGGTTCATGTGGGAACGAGAGTCACCAGGTCCAGGTGAGACCCAGGGGGGACCACAGTCACCAGGTCCAGATTGAGGCCTAGGTGGGGGGACCAGAGTCATCAGGAGCAGTTGAGGCCAAAGTGTGGAGCAAAGTTATCATGTCCATGTGAGGCCCAGGTGGGGAAGAGTAACCATGTCCCATTGATGACAGGTGGGAAAAGATCACAAGGTCAGACGAGGCCTTAGTGAGGAGTAGATTCACCAGGAACTGTTGAGGCTAAGTTGAGGACCAGTGTCCCCAGCTCCGAGTGAGTCCCAGAGGAGACCAGTGTCACCCGGTTCTGGTGATATCCAGGTGGGGACCAGAGTCACCACGTCAGGGTGAGGCCCAGAGGGGACGAGAATCACTAGGTCCAGGTGAGGCCCCGATGTGGAACTGAGAACCCAGGTCCCATGATGCCCATATGAGGACCTGAGTCACCAGGTCCAGGTGAGGTCCCTGTGGTAACCAGTCACCTCGACCAGGTGAGGCCCAGGTGGGACCATAGTCACAAAGTCCAGGTGAGGCCCATGGTATATAAGAGAGTATCCAGGTCCCAATGATCCCCAGGTAAGGACCAGAGTCAACAGGTCCAGGAGAGGCCCAAATATGGTTCAGAGTCATTGTGTTCCAGGTGAGGCCAGATGGAGACCACAGTAACCAGGTCCAGGAGAGCCCATAAGGGAACCAGAGCCACCAGATCCAGGAGATATCAGGGTGGGACCACAGTCACAGCGTCCAGGGGAGGCGCAGGTGGCAACAGGATTCACAAAGTCCAGGTGAGGCCCAGGTGGCGACCGGTCACCAGATCCAGGTGCGGACCAGCTAAGGACAAGACTCACCAGGCCCAAGTGAAGCCCAAGGGGTGACCAGTTTCACCAGGTAGGGTGAGACCCAGAGGGGGAACCAGAGTAACCAGTTTAGTTTTAGGCCCAGAATGGGAGCCTAGGTCCCTGGTGAAAGTGAGGCCCAGGTGTGGAATAGAGTATCCAGGTCCCAATGATGCCTGGGTGAGGAGCAGAGTTACTAGGGCCATGCAGGCCCAGATGGGGAACAGAATCACTAGGTCCTGGTGAGACATAGAATAACATCACAGTCAGCAGTATCAGGTGACCCCTTGTGGGAAGGGTGCCACTCTCTATCCAGCTGAGTCCCAGGTCCATGGAGGCCCACGTGAGGACCAGATTCATCAGGTCGAATTGAGGCATAACTGGGGACACGAGTCACCAGGTCTGCGTGCGGCCTATGTGGGGCAAGATTCAGCATTTCTGAGTTAGGTCAAAGTGGGGACGAGAGACACCAGGTCCAGGTGAGGCCAAACTGAGGACCAGAGTCACCAGATGCAAGTGAGGTCCATGTTGGAAAGAGAGTCACCAGGTCCAGGAGAGGTCAGGTATGGACCAGTGTGCAGTTCCAGGTGACATCCAGGTGGGGACCAGAGTCACCAGATCCAGGTGAAGCCCAGGTGGGGAGCAGAGTCACTAGGTCCAGATGAGGCCCAGGTGAGGACCAGAGATACCAGGTACACGTGAGGCCCCGGTGGGCATCAGAGGCAACAGGTCCATGTGAGGCCGCCTTGGGACCATGGTCAACATGTCGACTTGAGGCCCAGGTGTGGAACACAGTAACCAGGTCCAGGTGAGTCCCCGGTGGTGACAAGAGTCACCACGTCCAGGTGAGGCCCAGGGGACCAGGATCACCAGTTTCAGGGGAGGCCCTTGAAAGAACCAGAGTCAACCGTTCGACGTCAGTCGCAGGTGCAACCAGGGTCAGCAGGCCCAAGACAGTACAAAGTTCGTTTCACAGTCACTAGGGCACGGTGAGACCCAGAGGGAGACCAGAGTCTCCTGGTCCAGTTGAGGTCCAGTTGTGGAACAGTCACCGGGTCCCAATTTTGCCCAGTTGAGGACCATGGTCAACAAGACCAGGTGAGGCCCAGATGGGACCGGAGTCCCCAAATCCAGGTGAAGCCCAGGTGGAGACCACAGTCACCAGATCGAGGATAGTCTCATGTGCAGACCAGAATCACAAGGTCCAGGTGAGGTGCAGGTGGCAACCACACTCACCAGGTCCCGGTGAGGCCCTGGTGGGGACCAGAGTCATGAGGTACAGGAAAGCTAGAAACACTGCAGCCACCAGGTCCACATGATGTCCATGTGGGAACGACAATCACCAGTTACAGGTGAGGACCAGGTGGGGATCCGACTCACCATGTCCAGTGAGACCAGGTGGGAACCAGTGTCACCATGTCCAGGTGTGGACCAGGTGAAGACCAGAGTTAATAGGTCCGGCAGGGTCACTGTTAGTGAACAGTGTAACCATATCCTGATGCTACTCAGGTGGGGAACGAGACTCCAGGTCCTGGTGAGGTCCAGGTGGGACCAGAGACCTGAGGTCCAGGTGAGGTCCCGATGGGAACCACAGTCACCAGGTCAGGTGAGGCCATGCTTAGGATCAGAGTCACCAGTTACAGGTGAGGCCCAGGTGGAGCCAGAGTCACCTGGTACAGAAGAGGCCAAAGTCAGGACCAGAGTTACCAGGATCAGGTCAGTCCCAGTGTGGAATAGAGTAACCATGTCCCGATGATGCCCAGTTAGAACCAGAGTCACCAGGTCCAGATGAGGAGCAGGTGGGGAGCATATTCACTAGGTCCCGGTTAGCCCAATTGAGGACCAGAGTCACCAGGTCTACTTGAAGCCTAGGGGGTACCAGATTCACCTGGTCTAGGTGACATCCAGATGGGTACCAGAGTCAACATGTCAGGCTGAGGCCCAGAGGGGATCCAGAGGCATCATGTCTAGGTGAGGCTCACGTGTGGAACAGAGTATCCAGGTCATAATGGTCCACATGTGAGGACCAGAGTCACCAGATCTGGGTGAGGCCCAGTTAGGATCAGAGTCACTAGTTCCAGGTGAGGGCCAAGAAGGAGTACACAGCAATCAGGTCCAGGTGGGTACAAAGTCACCTGGACTGGATGAGGCCCAATGGGGACCAGAACACAATGTCCAGGTGATTCCCAGGTGATGACCAGAGTTACCAGTACCGGGTGAGGACAAGGGAAGGACCAGATTCACCAGGTCCATGTGAGGCCCACGTTGGGACCTGTGTCACCAGGCATGGGTGAGTCTCAGGTGACAACCCCACTCACTAGGTCCAAGTGAGGCCAACATGCAGGCCATGCCGAGGAACCGTGTCCGAAGATGCCCAGGTGGGGTCTAGAGTTATCAGGTCCAGGTGAGGCACACCTGCAGGCCATGCAGTGGAACCATGTCCCGGTAATGCCGAGGTAAGGATCAGAATCACCATGTCCAAATGAGGCCCAGATGGAGCATACACTAGTTCTAGGTGAGGCCCAGTTGAGGAGCAGAGTCACCAGATCTGGTTGAGCCCTATAAGCGTACAGAATCACCTGGTCCAGGTGACATCCAGATGGGGACCAGTCACCAGGTCAGGGTGAGGCCCAGAGAGGTTCCAGAGTCATCATGTCCAAGTGAGGCTCAGGTGTGGAACAGAGTCCACCAGGTACCAATGAGGCCCAGATGACGACCAGATTCACCAAGTCTGGGTGACGCGCATAGGATCAGAGTCACCAGTTCCAGGTGAGGCCAAGAAGGAGTCCACAGCAATCACTTCCCCGTGGGGAACAAAGTCACCAGGATGTGGAGGCCCAGATGGGTACCAGATTCACCAGGTCCAGGTGAAACCCAGGTGGTGACCAGAGTCCCCGGGTCTAGGAGAGGACCAGGTAAGGACCAGATTCACCAGGTAGAAGAGGCCCACGTGGGGACCTGAGTCACCAATTATGGTGAGGCCCAGGTGGCAACCCCACTCACCAGGTCCAGGTGAGGCCAACCTGCAGGTCAGAGTCACCAGATCCCAGTGAGGCCCTAGTGGGTACCGGAGTCACCAGGTAAATGTGAGTCTACAAGAACAACACAGTCACCAGGTCCAGGTGTGGTTCATGTGGGAACGAGAGACACCAGGTCCAGGTGAGACCCCGGTGGGGACCACAGTCATCAGGTCCAGATTGAGGCCTAGGTGAGGGGACCAGAGTCATCAGGACCAGTTGAGGCCAAAGTGTGGAGCAAAGTTATCATGTCCAGGTGAGGCCCAGGTGGGGAAGAGAGTAACCATGTCCCATTGATGCCAGGTGGGAAAAGAGTCACAATGTCCAGAAGAGGCCTAAGTGAGGAGTAGATTCACCAGGTCCTGTTGAGGCCCAGTTGAGCACCAGAGTCCCCAGCTCCGGGTGAGTGCCACAGGGGGACCAGTGTCACCCGGTTCCGGTGATATCCAGGTGGGGACCAGAGTCACCATGTCAGGGTGAGGCGCAGAGGGGGACGAGATAACTAGGTCCAGGTGAGGCCCCTATGTGGAACTGAGAAACCAGGTCCCATGATGCCCATATGAGGACGTGAGTCACCAGTCCAGGTGAGGTCCTTGTGGGAACCAATCTCCTCCCCCCAGTGAGGCACAGGTGGGACCACAGTCACCAGGTCCAGGTGAGGCCCAGGTATAAAAGAGTATCCAGGTCCCAATAATGCCCAGTAAGGACCTGAGTCAACAGGTCCAGGAGAGGCCCAAATATGGATCAGAGTCATTGTGTTCCAGGTGAGGCCAGATGGACACCACAGGAACCAGGCTAAGGAGAGCCCAATATGGGAACCAGAGCCACGAGATCCAGGTGAGTTCCAGGTGGGACCAGAGTCACAAGGTCCAGTTGAGGCACAGGTGGCAACAGGATTCACCAAGTCCAGGTGAGGCCCAGGTGTCGACCGGTCACCAGATCCAGGGAGGAGCAGCTAAAGACCAGATTCACCAGGCCCAAGTGAAGCCCAAGGGGTGACCAGAGTCCCAGGTAAGGTTGAGGCCAGAGGGGGAACCAGAGTAACCATTTAGTTTGAGGCCCAGAATGGGATCAGAGGTCCTTGTCAGTGTGAGGCCCAGTGTGGAATAGAGTATCCAGGTCCCAATGATGCCTGAGTGAGGACCAGAGTAAATAGGGCCAAGCAGGCCCAGATGGGGAACAGAATCACTAGGTCCTGGTGAGGCATAGAATAAACCACAGTCAGCAGTGTCAGGTGAGCCCCATGTGGGATCCAGAGCCATATCCCTGAGTCCCAGGTCCTTGTGAGGCCCACGTGAGGACCAGATTCATCAGGTCGAATTGAGGCATAGCTGGGGACAAGAGTCACCAGGTCTGGGTGCGGCTAGGTGGGGCAAGATTCAGCAGTTCTGAGTTGGTCAAAGTGGGGACGAGAGACACCAGGTCCAGGTGATGCCAACCTGCAGGCCATGCAGAGGAACCGTGACCCGATGATGCCCAGTTAGGGACTAGAGTTACCAGGCCCAGGTGATGCCAACCTGCAGCCATGTGTGGAACCATGTCTCGATGTTACCCAGGTAGGGACTAGTTACAAGGTCCAGGTGACGCCAACCTCCAGGCCATGCAGTGGAACATATCCCTATCATGCCCAGGTAGGGACCAGAGTCACCAGTCCAAATGAGGCCAAGATGGATCATATTCACTAGGTCCAGGTGAGGCCAGGTTGAGGACCAGAGTCACCATATCTGGTTGAGACCTAGAGGGGTAGCGAATCCCTGGTCCATGTGACATCCAGATGGGGACCAGAGTCACAGGTCAGGGTGAGGCCATAGAGATTTCAGAGTCATCATGTCCAGGTGAGGCTCAGGTGTAGAACAGAGTCACCAGGTACCAATGATGCCAGGTGAGGACCAGAGTCCCCGTTCTGGGGACGAGCAGATAGGATCAGAGTCACCAGTTCCAGGTGAGGCCAAGAAGGAGTCCACAGCAATCACTTCCCCGTGGGGAATAAAGCCACCAGGACTGGGTGAGGCCCAGATGGGGACCAGATTCACCAGGTCCAGGTGAGGCCCAGGTGGTGACCAGAGTCCCCGGGTCTGGGAGAGGACCAGGTAAGGACCAGATTCACCAGGTCCAAGAGGCCCACGTGGGGACAGAGTCACCAGTATGGGTGAGGTCTGGTGGCAACCCCACTCACCAGGTCCAGGTGAGGCCAGCCTGCAGGCCAGAGTCACCAGATCCAGGTGAGGCGCTACTGGGGACCGGAATCACCTGGTAAATGTGAGTCTACAAGAACACCACAGTCCCCAGGTCCAGGTGTGGTGCATGTGGGAACGAGAGTCACCATGTCCAGGTGAGACCCAGTGGGGACCACAGTCACCAGGCCAGATTGAGGCCTAGGTGGGGGACCAGAGTCATCAGGACCAGTTCAGGGCAAAGTGTGGAGTAAAGTTTATCATGTCCAGGTGAGGCCCAGTTGGGGAACAGAGTAACCATGTCCATTGATATCAGGTTGGAAAAGAGTCACAGGTCCAGACGAGGTCAAAGTGAGGAGTAGATTCACCAGGTCTGTTGAGACCCAGTTGAGGACCAGAGTCCCCAGCTCCAGGAGAGTCCCAGAGGGGGACCAGCGTCACCCGGTTCTGGTGATATCCAGGTGGTTACCAGGTCCGCAGTCACGTCAGGGAGGCCCAGAATCGGACGAGATCACTAGGTCCAGGTGAGGCCCCGATGGAACTGAGAAACCAGGTCCATGATGCCCATATGGGACCTGAGTCCACAGGTCCAGGTGAAGTCCAGGTGGGACCAGATCACCGGATCCAGGTGATCCCGGTGGGACCAGAGTCACTAGG